>NC_092742.1:141837772-142139815 GCF_047496795.1 Chiloscyllium punctatum
TCCTCCCTCCCTCTCTTTTGCCCCCTCCCTCTCTTTTGCCCCGTCCCTCTCTCTCGCACCATCCCTCTCTCTCGCCACTGATCCCTCACTCTCTCTCTCTCTCTCACCCCCTCCCTCTCTCACCCCCCTTTCTCTTTCTCTCTCACCACCACCCTTCCTTTCTCCAGCCACCCCTCCCTCTCTCTCCCCCTGCTTTCTCTTTCTCTCTCGCCCACTCACTCTCTCTCTCTCGCCCCCTCTCTCTCTCTCGCCCCCCTCCCTCTCGATCTCTTGGCCCCTCCCTCACTCTCTCGCCCCCTACCACTCTCTCTCGCCCCTCCCTCTCTCTCTCTCTCACTCCGTCTCTCTCTCGCCCCCTCCTTCTCTCTCTCGCCCCCTCCTTCTCTCTCTCGCCCCCTCCTTCTCTCTCTCGCCCCATTCCTCTGTCTCTCGCCCCATCCCTCTCTCTCATTCGCACCCTCCCTCTCTCTCTCGACCCCCTCCCTCTCTCTCTCTCGTCCCCCTACCCTCACTCTCCGCCCCCCCATCTCTCACTTGCCCCTCTTCCTCTCTCCCTCGCCCCCCCCTCTCGCTCTCACACTCTCCCTCTCTTTCTGTCCCCATCCCTCCCTCTCTCTCGCCGCCTCCCTCTCTCTCTCTCTCGCACTCTCCTCTCTCTCTCTCTGGCCCCATCATTCTCTCGCTTGCCCCCACACTCCCTCGTCCCCTCACTCTCTCTGTCTCTTGCCCCCTCCCTCTCTCTCGCTCGCTCCCTCCCACTCTCACCCCCCTCACTCGCCCCCCCTCCACCCTCGGTGTCTTTCTTCCCCCCTCCCTCTCTTTCTCGCCTACCTTCCTCTCTCTCTCGCCCCCCTCGTGCTCCCTCTCACTCTCTCTCTCGCCGCCTCCCTCTCTCTCTCTCGCACCCTCATCTCTCTCTCTCTCTCTTTCTCTCTCGCCCGTGCCCTCTCTCTCATTCCCCTCCCTCTCTCTCTCATCCCCTCCCACTCTCTCTTTCCCCCTCCCCCTCTCCTCCCCTACCCTCACTCTCTGTCCCCCTCCCTCTCTCTCGCCCCTCTTCCACTCTCTCTCGCCCCGTTCCTCCCTCCCTCTCGACCCCTCCCTCTCTCTCGCCCCCTCCCTCTCTCGCGCTCACCCCTCCCTCTCTCTCTCACCCCATCCCTCTCTCTCCCTCAACCCCTCTCTCTCTCGATCGACCCCTCCCTCTCTTTTGCCCCGTCCCTCTCTCTCTCTCGGCCCAAACCCTCTCTCTCTCTCGTCCCCCTACCCTCACTCTCTGGCCCCCTCCATCTCTCACTCGCCCCTCTTCCTCTCTCCCTCGCCCCCTCCCTCTCTCGCTCTCACTCTCTCCCTCTCTTTCTCACCCCATCCCTCCCTCTCTCTCGTCCCCTCCCTCTCTTTCTCTCTCGTGCCTCCCTCTCTCTCATTCGCACTCTCCTCTCTCTCTCTCCCGCACCCCTCTCTACCTCTTTCGCCCTCTCCCTTCTTTAGCCCCCTCCCTCTCTCTCGCCCCATCCCTCTCTCTCGTCACTCTCACTCTCTCTCTTGCTGCCTCCCTCTCTCTCTCTCGAACCCTCCCTCTCTCTGTCTCTCGCCCCCTCTCTCTACCTCTTTCACCCTCTCCCTCTCTCTCACATCCCTCTCTCTCTCTCGCCCCCTCCCTCTCTTTTGTCCCCTCCCTCTCTCTCGCCCCATCCCTCTCTCTCGTCACTCTCACTCTCTCTTTTGCTGCCTCCCCCTCTCTCTCTCGTACCCTCCCTCTCTCTGTCTCTCGCCCCCTCTCTCTACCTCTTTCACCCTCTCCCTCTCTCTCACGTCCCTCACTCTCTCTCGCCCACTCCCTCTCTTTTGCCTCCTCCCTCTCTCTCGCCCCATCCCTCTCTCTCGCCACCGCTCCCTCACTCGCTCTCTCTCTCACCCCCTCCCTCTCTCACCCCCCTTTCTCTTTCTCTCTCACCACCACCCTCCCTTTCTCTAGCCACCCCTCCCTCTCTCTCTCCCCAGCTTTCTCTTTCTCTCTCGCCCCCTCACTCTCTCTCTCTCGCCCCCTCTCTCTCTCTCGCCCCCTCCCTCTCTATCTCTTGGCCCCTCCCTCTCTCTCGCCCCCTACCACTCTCTCTCGCCCCTCCCTCTCTCTCTCTCACTCCGCCTCTCTCTCGCCCCCTCCTTCTCTCTCTCGCCCCATCCCTCTCCTTCTCGCCCCATCCTTCTCTCTCATTCGCACCCTCCCTCTCTCACTCGACCCTCTGCCTCTCTCTCACCCGCCTCGCTCACTCTCGTCCCTCTCCATATCTCTCCTTCCCACTCTCTCTCTCTCGCCGCCTCCCTCTCTCTCTCTTGCACTCTCCTCTCTCTCTCTCTCTCTTTCGCACACTCCCTCTCACTGTTTCTAGCCCCCTCCCTCTCCCTCTCTCGCCCCCTCCCTCTCTCTCTGGCCCCATCATTCTCTCGCTCGCCCGCACACTCCCTCGTCCCCTCAATCTCTCTGTCTATTGCCCCCTCCCTCTCTCTCGCTCGCCCACTCTCACTCTCACCCCCCCTCACTCGCCCCCCTCGACCCTCAGTCTCTTTCTTCCCCCTCCCTCTCTTTCTCGTCTCCCTCCCTCTGTCTCTCGCCCCCCTCGTGCTCCCTCTCACTCTCTCTCTCGCCGCCTCACTCTCTCTCTTTCGCACCCTCCTCTCTCTCTCTCATCTCTCTCTCGTCTCTCTCTCTCTCTCTCTCTCTCTCTCTCTCTCGTCCCCCTACCCTCACTCTCCGGCCCCCTCCATCTCTCTCTCGCCCCTCTTCCACTCTCTCTCGCTCCCCTCGCTATATCTCTCTCTCGCCCCCTCCCTCTCTCTCTCGTCCCTCTCACACTCTCTCGCCGCCTCCCTCTCTCTCTCTCGCACCCTCCTCTCTCTCTCGCTCGCACCCTCCCTCTCTCTGTGTCTCGCCCCCTCCCTCTCCCTCTCTTGCCCCCTCCCTCTCTCTCTCGTCCTTCTCTCTCTCTCGCCCATGCCCTCTCTCTCTCATCCCCTCCCTCTCTCTCTCTCTCTCGTCCCCCTACCCTCACTCTCGGGCCCCCTCCATCTCTCTCTCGCCCCTCTTCCACTCTCTCTCGCCCCCTCCCTCTCTCTCGCCCCCTCCCTCTCTCGCTCTCACCCTCTCCCTCTCTCTCTCTCTCTCACCCCATCCCTCTCTTTCTCTCTCTCTCTCACCCCATCCCTCTCTCTCTCTAACCCCCTCCCTCTCTCTCGCTCAGACCCTCCCTCTCTTTCGTCCTCTCCCTCTCTCTCTCTCTCTCTCGCCCCCTCCCTCTCTCGCTCTCACCCTCTCCCTCTCTCTCTCACCCCATCCCTCTCTTTCTCTCTCTCTCTCTCACCCCATCCCTCTCTCTCTCTAACCCCCTCCCTCTCTCTCGCTCGGACCCTCCCTCTATTTCGTCCTCTCCCTCTCTCTCTCTCGCCCCCCCTCTCTCGTCCCTCTCTCTCTACGCCCACTCCCTCTCTCTCGCCCCCTCCCTCTCTCTCTCTCTCGCCCACTCCCTCTCTCTCACCCCCTCCCTCTCTCTCGTCCCTCTCACTCTCGCTCTTGCTGCCTCCCTCTCTCTCTCTCTCGCACCCTCCCTCTCTCTGTCTCTCGCCCCCTCCCTCTACCTCTCTCGCCCCCTCCCTCTCTCTCACGTCCCTCTCTCTCTCTCTCGCCCCCTCCCTCTCTCTCTCTCGACTCTCCCACTCTTTTGCCCCCTCCCTCTCTCTCGCCCCATCCCTCTTTCTCGCCCCCGCTCCCTCACTCTCTCTCTCTCACCGCCTCCCTCTCTCACCCCCTTTCTCTTTCTCTCTCACCACCACCCTCCTTTTCTCTAGCCACCCCTCCCTTTCTCTCTGTCCCTGCTTTCTCTTTCTCTCTCGTCCCCTCACTCTCTCTCTCGCACCCTCTCTCTCTCGCCCCCTCCATCTCTCTCTCGCCCCTCTTCCACTCATTCTCTCCCCTGCCTCTTTCTCTCACACCCTCTCTCTCTGTCGCCCCCTCCCTCTGTCTCTCGCCGCTTCCCTCTCGTCTCGCCCCTTTCCTCTGTCTCTCGCCCCCTCACTCTCTCTCTCTCTCGCACCCTCTCTCTCTCCCTCTCGCCCCGCTCCCTCTCTATCTCTTGGCCCCTCCCTCTCTCTCTCGCCCCCTACCACTCTCTCTCGCCCCTCCCTCTCTCTCTCTCTCTCACTCCGACTCTCTCTCGCCCCCTCCTTCTCTCTCTCACCCCATCCCTCTCTCTCTCGCCCCATCCCTCTCTCTCATTCGCACCCTTCATCTCTCTCTCGACCCCCTGCCTCTCTCTCACCCCCCTCACTCACTCTCGTCCCTCTCCCTCTCTCTCCTTCCCCCTCCCTCTCTCTCTCGAACCCCTCCCTCTCTCTCTCTCGCCCCCTCCCACTCTCTCTCGCCCCATCAATCTCTCGCTCGCCCCCACTCTCCCTCGTCCCCTCCCGCTCTCTGTCTCTTGCTACCTGCCTCTCTCTCTCTCGCTCGCCCCCTCCCACGATCACCCCCCTCACTCAACCCCCCTTGACCCTCGGTCTCTTTCTTCACCCCTCCCGCTCTTTTTCGCCTCCCTACCTCTCTCTCTCACGCACCCTCCTCTCTCTCTCTCGCACCCTCCCTCTCTCTGTCTCTCGCCCCCTCCCTCTCCCTCTCTCGCCCCCTCCCTCTCTCTCTCTCTCTCTCATCCCCCTCCCTGTCTCTCTCTCTCTCGTCCCCCTACCCTCACTGTCGGGCCCCCTCCATCTCTCTCTCGCACCTCTTCCACTCTCTCTCGCCCCCTCCCTCGCTCGCTCTCACCCTCTCCCTCTCTCTCGCTCGGACCCTCCCTCTCTCTCTCTCGCCCCCTCTCTCTCTCTCTCTCTCACCCCATCCCTCTCTCTATATAACCCCCTCCCTCTCTCTCGCTCGGACCCTCCCTCTCTTTCGTCCCCTCCCTCTCTCTCTCTCTCTCTCACTCTGTCTCTCACCTCCTCCCTCCCTCCCTCTCTCTCGCCCCCTCCCTCTCTCTCTCTCTCTCGCCCCCTCCCTCTCTCTCGTCCGTCTCTCTCTACGTCCACTCCCTCTCTCTCTCGTCCCCCTTCCTCTCTCTCTCTCTCGCAGCCTCCCTCTCTCGCTCTCACCCTCTCCTTCTTTCTCTCACCCCCTCCCTCTCTCTCTCATACACCTCCCTCTCTCTCTCGCCCCTCCCTCCTTTTCTCGCCCCCTCCATCTCGCCCCCGTCCCTCTCTCTTTCGCCCACTCTCTCGCGCCCCCTCACGCTCTTTCTCACCCGACTCCCTCTCTCTCTCGCTCCCTCCGTCTAAATCTCTCGCTCCACTTCTCTTGTCCCCTCCCTCTCTCAATTGCTCCCTCCCTCTCTCTCTCGCCCCTTCTCTCTCTCTCGTACCCTCCCACTCTCTCTCGCCCCTCTCGCTCTCTCTCTCTCGCCAGCCCCCCTCTCTCTCTCGCTCGACCCCCTCTCTATCTCGCTCCCCTCCCTCTCTCATGCCTCCTCCTCCTCTGTCTCGCTCCCTCCCTTTCTCACTCGCCTCCTCCTTCTCTCTCTCGCGCCCACTCTCTCTCTCTCGACCCCTCCCTCTCTCTCTCGCCCCTCCCTCTCTCTCTTGCCCCCTCCCTCGCTCTCCATCGCACCCCTCCCTCTCTCTCTCCCCTATCTCTTTCTCTCTCATTTCCTCCCATTTCTTTCACCCCCTCCCTCTCTCGTCCCCCTCCATCTCTCTGTCACCACCCTTCCTCTCTTTCTCGCCCACTCCCTCTCTCTCGCCCACTCCCTCTCTCTCCCGCATCCTCCATCTTTCTCCTGCCACCCTCCCCCTCCCTCTCTCGACCCCTCTCTCTCACCCTCCTCCCTCTCTCTCTCTCACCCCCTTCCTCTCTCACCCGTCCCCCTCCCTCTACTTCTCGACCCCTCTGCTCTCTCTCAACTCCCTCCCTCTCTCGCCCCCAATCACTCTCTCTCTCTCTCTCATCCCCAATCTCTCTCTCCATGTTTCGCGCCCTCCCTCTCTCTTGCTCGCCCCAATCTCTCTCTCTCGCCCCAATCACTCGCTCTCACCCCAATCTCTCTCTCTCCCTGTCTCACCCCCCTTCCTCTCTCTCTCGTCTCCCTCCCTATCTCTCGCCCACACCCTCACTCTTTCTCACCCCCTCCCTCTCTCGTCCTCCTCCCAATCTCTCTCTCACTCCCTTCCTCTCTCTCTTTCATACCCTTTTTCTCTGTCGCCCTTTCCCTCTTTCTCCTGCCCCCCTCCCTCTCTCATCCACCTCTCTCTCGCCCCCTCTCTCTCGCTCCCCTCCATCTCTCTCTCGCTGGCCTCCCTCTCTCTCTTGCCCCCGCACCACTCTCCAACACTCGAACCCTCACTATCTCTCTTAGCCTCTCCCTCTCTCTCTCACCCCTCCCTCTCTCTCGCCCCCTCCCTCTCTCTCTCTCGCTCACTCCCTCTCTCTCCCCCATCCCTCTCTCTCGCCCCTCCGTTTCTCATTCGCCCCTCCCTCTCTCTTTCGCCTCTCTCCCTCTCTCTCTTGTCCCCCCACCTCTCTCCCGCTCTCGAACCCTCACTCTCTCTCTGCCCTTCCCACTCTCTCTCAGCCCCTCTGTCTCTCTCTCTCTCACCCTCTCCCTTTCGCTCTCTCTGAGCCCCTCTCTCCCTCAACCTCACCCCCTCTGTCTCTTTCTCTCCCGCCACCCTTCCTCTCTCTCACATCCCCTCCCTCTCTCTCTTGCTCCCTCTCTCAATCTCTGGCCCCCCTGCCTCTCTCTCTTGCCCCCCTCCCTCCCTGTACTCTCACCCCCGCCCTCTGTCTCTCATCCGCCCCTCTCCCTCTCACTCTCTCTCGTTCGCCCCCTCTCTCTCACACCACTCCCTCTCTCTCTCGCCCCCTCCCTCTCTCGCCCACCTCCCTCTCTGTCTCTCACCCCCTCTCTCCCTCTCTCTCTCGCACCCCTCCCCCTCTCTCGCCCCCTCCCCCTCTCTCTCTCGCCCCGTCCCTCTCTCTCTCGCACCCTCTCTCTCTCTCCCCCCTCTCTCTCTCTCTCGCACTCTCTCTCTCTCTGTCTCTCTCTCTCACCCCCCTCCCTCTCCCCCTCTCTCTCTCCCCCTCCTCTCTCTCTCTCTCTCTCTCCCCCTCTCTCTCTCTCTCTCCTCCCTCTCTCTCCCCCTCCTTCTCCCTCTCTCACTCTCGCCCCATCCCTCTGTCTTTCTCGCCCCCTCCCTCTCTCTCTCTCTCGTCCGCCCCCTCACTCTCACCCCACTCCCTCCCTCTCTCGCCCACCTCCCTCTCTCTCTCTCGCCCACCTTCCTCTCTCTCACACCCCTCCCTCGCTATCTATCGCACCCCTCCCTCTCTCTCCCCTATCTCTTTCTCTCTCATTTCCTCCCATTTCTTTCGCCCCCTCCCTCTCTCGTCCCCCTCCCTCTCTCTGTCACCACCCTTCCTCTCTCTCTCGCCCACTCCCTCACTGTCTCGCCCCCTCCATCTCTCTCTCTCGTCCGCTTCCTCTCTCTCGACCCCACCCTCTCTCTCGCCCACTCCCTCTCTCTCTCTCGCCCCTCCCTCTCTATCTCTCACCCCCTCCCCCTCTCTCTCGCACCCGTCCTCTCTCTCTCGCCCTCTACATCTCTCTCTCTCTCGCCCCTCTCACTCTCGTTCCCCTCCCTCTCTCTCGCCCGCCCCCTCCCTCTCTCTCTCTCACCCCCTCCCTCTCTCTTACCTCCCTCCCTCTCTCTCTCGTCATCACCCCTCTCTCTCGCCCCATCCCTCTGTCTTTCTCGCCCCTCCCTCTCTCTCTCGTCCACCCCTACTCTCTCTCAGCCCACCCCTCTCACTTTCGCCCGCCCTTCCATTCCCTCTCTCGTTCCCCTCTCTCTCTGGCCCCGCACCTCTCTCTCTCATCCACTTCCCTCTCTCTCTCTCGCCCGATCTCCCATTCTCCCACATCCACTTCCCTCTCTCTCTCACCCTCCCTCTGTCTATTGCCCCCGCCCTCTCTCTTTTGCCCGCCCCTCCCTCTCTCTCTCGCCTCCTCCCTCAATCTTTCTCACAGCCCCTCCCGCTCTATCTCTGTCAGAAACACTCCCTCTCTCTCTCCTCCCCTACCTCTCTCTCTTGCCCCCTCCCTCTCTATCTCTCACCCCCCACCCTCCCTCTCTCGTGCCCCTCCCTCTCTCTCTCGCCCCGCTCCATCTCCCTCTCTCTCGCCACTCTCCCTCTGTCTCTCTCGCCTGCCCTCCCTCACTCTCTCTCTCACTCCCCTCCCACTCTCTCTCACACATCCCTCTCTCTCTCGCCGCCCCCTCTCTCTAGCTCACCCCCTCCCTCTCTCTCTCATCCCCCTCCCTCTTTCTCTCATCCACCTCCCTCTCTCCAGTCTCCTACCTCTCCGTCTCTCACTCCCCCTCCCTCTCTCTCTCTCGTCAACCTCCCTTTCTCTCTCGCGCGCGCCCTCCCGTTCTCTCGCTCATCCCCCTCCCTCCCTCGCTCTCGACCCCCTCCCTCTCTCTCTTACAATCCTCCCTTTCTCTCTTGCCCCACCTCCCTCTCTCTCTCTCGCCCCCTCTCTCTCTTTCGTCCCCTTCTATCCCTCTCTCTCATCCCCCTCCCTCTCTCTCATCCCCTCCCTCTCTCTCTCGTCCCTCTCTCTCTCGCACTCCCTCCATCTCTCTCTCGCACGCCCTCCCTCTCTCACTCTCTCGCCCCCTCCCTCCCTCTCTCTCGCCACCCTCCCGCTCTCTCGCCCGCCCCTCCCTCTCTCTGTCGCTCACCTCCCTCTCCCTCTTTCAAACCTTCCCTCTTTCTCTCCCTCTCTCACCCCCTCCCTCTTTCTCTCACGCCCTCCCTCTCTCTCTCACCCCTCCCTCCCTCTCTCTCTCGCTCCCTCCCTCTCTCTCTTTCGCCCCCTCCCTCTCTCTCTCTCGCCCCCTCCCTCTCTCTCTAACCGCCTCCCGCCCTCTCTCTCTCGCCACCATCACTCTCTCTCTCATCCCACCTCCCTCTCTCTCTCCCGCTCCAACTCGCTCTCTCTCACCCTCCTCCCTCTCTCTTTCCCCCTCCCTGTTTCTTTCTCATCCCCCTCCCTCTCTCTCCCGTCCCCCTCCTTCTCTCTCCCTCTCTCTCTCTCACACGCCTCCCTCCCTCTCTCTGTCGTACCCCTCCCTCTCTCTCTAACCCCCTCCCTCTCTCTCGTGTCCCCCTCCCTCTGTCTTTCTCAACCCCCTCCCTCTCTCTCGCCCCCTCCCCCTCTCTCTCTCGCCCCCCCTCTCTCGCCCACCTCCCTCTATCTCCCTCACCCCCTCCCTCCCTCTTTCTCACCCCTTCCCTCTCTCTCTCGTACCCCTCCCTCTCTCTCTCGCCCCTCCCTCTCTCTCTCGCCCCCTGCCTCTCTCTCTCGTCCCCTCCCTCTCTCTCTCGTAACCCTCCTTCTCTCTCTCTCAGCCCCCCTCTCTCTCCCTCTCGCCCCCTCCCTCTCTCTCTCGTCCCCCTCCCTATCTCTCTCTCTCCCCTGCCCTCCCATTCACTCTCTCGTCCCAGTCCCTCTCTCTCTCGCCTCCTCCCTCTCTCTGACCCCCTTACTCTCTCTCTCACCCACTCCCTCTCTCTCTCTCTCTCTCACACACACTCCCATCCCCCTCTAGTGCACCCCCTCCTCTCTCTCTCTCGCCCCCTCTCTCTCTCTCTCGCCCGCCCCCTCCCTCTCTCTCTCACCCTCTCAAACACCCCTCTCTCCTTTGTGCCCTTCCTCTCTCTCACCATCTCTCTCTCTCTCTCGCCCATTCTCTCTTTCATCCAGTCTTTCTCTCTCTCTCTCTCTACCTCCCTCTCACGACCCTCTCTCTCTTCTCACCTCTATCTCTCTCTCTTCCCTCCTCTATCTCTCTCCAGCCATCCCGCTTTATCTTGCCCCCATCTCCCAACCCCTGTCTATCTTTCACCCCCTCTCTCTCTGCCCTGTGTTTTTCTCTCTATCTCGCCTTACCTATCTCTCTTGCTCCTTTCTCTCTCTCGTCGCCCCTCTCTCTCTCTGTGTCTTTATTCCTCTTGCCCCATCCCTCACCCCTCTCTCAGTCTGACTCTCTCTCGCCCCTCTCTCATTATCTCCTCCCATGTCTCTCCCTCACCCTATCTCTCTCTCTCTCCCCCTTCTCGCTCTGCCCCTCCCTCGGTATCTCTCTCTTCCAACCTCCCTCTCTTTCCCTCGGACTGAATCTCTCTCCCTCCTGTCCCTCCCTCATTCCCTCTCTCTCTGACATACTCTGCCTCCCCGATCCTTGTCTCTCCCTCTGACCCAGAGACTGGGTGTGTTTGGGGGTCAGTCTGCATGTGGGGGGGTGGGGGTGAGATGTAGGAGGTGTGGAAATTGTCGTAGAGATGGAATTGTGGGAGAGAGACAGCGACGGCATGAGAGAGAGAGGGGGAGAGGGAAGAGTGGAGGCAGGTGGAGAAACCGTGGTTGGGGGGTGTGAGTGTGTAGAGAGAGGGGGATGAGGGAGAGGGTTTAGAAAGAGAGTGTGTGCTGAAAGTGAGAGAAAGAGAGAGAATTGAGAAGAAAGAGTCGGGGAGAGGTAATGGGGAGGCCAGGCTGCAGTGGTGGGACAGAGGGAGTTAAACCCAGCTCCTGAGCTCAGGGCGTGGTGCCCTCCCCTTCCCCGAGGACCAGGACTTGGGGCTGAGTCTGTCTCTCTCCAGCTCAGCTTCTCCAACACAAAGACACACAACAACATCGGTCACTCTGCTGCTCGGCACGCTTTAATCAACATTTTTATTGGTTACAAATGGAAGTGATGGATACAGTTAGTGGGATTGTGCCTTTTCTCACTGGCCCCTGAGTTGTGAGAAACATTGAAATGTTTCCCTGTAACCCCCCTGTGGGGTAAGGATGGACAAACCAGTGCTACCCTCAGTCTGTTACCATAGCGACAGGCTGCTCCATCGCTGAAACACTGAACTGAAATGAGAAAATCCCGGATGGATTGATTAATGAGGGAATTTGATGGATGGATTGATTTGGGTGAAGGGATATTTCAGCACATTCTTCAGCTGCTGCCTGAACTTAGTCTGGGTCACGGCATAAATCGCGGTGTTTGTGCAGCAACTGAGTAGCTGCAGCATGAAGCCCAATTCCAGCACATACCAATGGAGAAAAACAGGAGTATACATAATCCAATACATCCGTTTCCATATAGAAAACAGCATGAACGTTGACCATAACAGGATGAAATTGGCCGAGATCACAAACAGTAAAATGATGGATTTTTTTCGGTTTCTCATTTCAGTGTCAGACTGAGCGTCCCCATTGGTGTGAGCACGGAGTCTCCTGCGGGCTCTGCTGGTCACTAAAATGTGTCTGACGGTGAGAACATTGAGCAGCAGAATCAGGAGAAATGGGACACACGGGGTTAGAATGTTGTGGAGGAACTCGATTGTGACCCAGACACTGGATAATCGAACAGCGTGTATTACATCACAAAACCAGGGAATGTTCCCCAGGTAATACCGAGCCGTGAGCATAAAATACCAGAAAATGTTCTTTAAACAGCTCAGCACAGTCACTGCTCCCAGAACCACAGCCGCCGTTTTCTCACTGCAATATTTACTTTTCAGCTTCTGGCAACAAATGGCCACAAACCGATCAAAGGTGAAAGTGACGGTGAACCAGACAGAGCAGTCAGTGGCTGCATAAAGCAGGACGGCGTGGATATTACACACGGGGACGGAGTACAGGAAATAAAACTGTTCATCATAAACAATGGGAATGTGTCTCAGGATCAGGTCGAGGATAATGACCAGGAGATCCGCCGCTGCCATGGCCCCCAGGTAACGTCTGACACATGGAGACAATCCACAATCTTTATAAAGCAGGACGTAGATGGTCACTACGTTAACTGTGAGGAAGGAAAACAAACCCATTATCCATCAGCCTGGAGGCAAAGGGACCCGTTTTATCGGGGAACTAGTGAGATTTTCAAATGTGTCCCTGTATTCAGGGATTTATTAAAATAATTGGAGCTGGAATAACAAATGAGAAGTTCTGAATTACTGACAAAAATATGACATAAATCACAAGAAACCCTCCCTCCCCAACACACAGAGACACATCCATAAAGACAGATGGTTTCCAGAACATTCCCACACACTCGACCCCTCGAGAGCAGACACAGGTCACTCCTTCCCAGTTTCTAATATGGAGGGTGGGAACATTGCTGTCCTGAAGGATTCTCTCCTAGTTTCCTGAAGACAAACGGAGTTTGGGAATTCCTGTATTTTGGTCTAAATTGTGGTCGATCCAGTGTCGTGGAGAAATGTAAACGCAGGGAAAACGTATTCACCCCTTTAACTGCCTGAGGGGCCTTCGGAACAGTGTCTCCTTCTCCCTGGAATGGGATCTCTTCCCTCGGGATCTTATCATTTGTCCAATTCACTGACGTCCGACCGTTCACAAACAATGTCAGGGACAGAACGTTCCGGGGAATGTCAGTTATAGAATGTCGGGGACAGAACGTTCGTAGAATGTCAGTTATAGAATGTCGGGGACAGAACGTTCGTCGAATGTCAGTTATAGAATGTCGGGGACAGAACGTTCGTCGAATGTCAGTTGTAGAATGTTAGGCATAGAACGTTCCGGGGACTGTCAGTTATAGAATGTTGGGGTGGAACGTTCCAGGGAATGTCAGTTATAGAATGTCAGGGTCAGAACGTTCCGGGGAATGTCAGTTATAGGATGTTGCGGTCAGAACGTTCCGAGGAATTCCTTGACCTGTCCATGACCTTCCCCCCCCTATCCACCCCACCAACATGATGTACTGTGCAAAGGCCACATATCCATCCATCACGGGGAGCTTCACTGACCACATCATTTCATTATGTATAAACCACAACCAGATAGTCTAACCAGCACGGCGACATTTGCAGTGATCGCCCGTGAATTAATCTGTAAACCAGGAGCAATTACCCTCGCCGCATGTAGGACTGTGTTCCCCACCCCAGTGCATTGGTGTGTAAACCAGGATCACTTACCCTCCCAGCACTTGGAATGTGTACCCCACTCCAGTGCATTGATCTGTAAACCAGGAGCAGTTACCCTCCCAGCTTGTGGGACTGTGTACCCCACTCCAGTGCATTGATCTGTAAACTTGGAGCAGTTCCCCTCTCAGCATGTAGGACTGTGTACACCACCCCAGTGCATTGCTCAGTAACATTGCGTTAGAACCTTGTCCAGTGTGGGGAATCTTGCAGCCCATGCTGGTATAACACGATGTACCACTCCCACCCATTTACAGTTCTATATCTCCATTGTGCCATTATAAGGGGTGCTGTGTGTGTGAACATCACTGCCAAAGAGAGATGGCGGTGGAATCAGTTTAAATATCGCCATATGGGAGGGGTTTGGGAAATAGTCAGAGAGGGTGCGACTGAGAGACATTGTTATGGATGGAGGTGCTGCCAATTTCAGGGTGCTGAAATTTAGACACTTTGATAGCATTCTGTAACATGAACCAGTCTTCCTGGGAAAGGTGGGAAAAATGGATATTGGTGTGAAGTCAGATGAGCATTTGTTCTGCATTTTTGTAACTGGAATTAGTTTCAACAGAATCTATGACTCATTGGGCAAATTCTAACAATAATTTATCTTTGTTTTAATTTCCTTGAGTGTGACAGAGGGATCATCACACGAGGCTAAGCTATTTACTGGTGCTATCAAATTGAACTCACCTCATTAACTATCTATGGTGTCCCTCTCATTCAATACTGGCCCGATTCTCCAACTCATCATGGCTGGAGGTACTCACCATCGCCCGGATGCCCCTGGATATTCTATGATCCCTGGCACTGGTGCCATCTTTAAAAGGCCAATGGGCACACTGTTGAGATTTCTGAGCTTGAAGCTGTCCTGAACAGTTTACCACGAGCATGGCAAATAAGGGGAAATTACACCACGGCTTGTCGACGGGGGCAGGAAGGTCCTGGTGGATGGGCTAGTATAGAGGTAGGCCATTCTTTTCCCAGAGGGGGCCACAACACCAGACCCACCGAGCATGGTCTGAACTCACCACCCAGCTCAGTGCATTATCTGTGGTCTGAAGAAATGCCCAGCAATACAGGACAAGCATCAATAATCTTCCCCACTCTGTCAGTTGTACATCTGTTATAGCACCTACCCACGAACAAGGCTCATGCTCCAACACTGTCACTGCCGCATGCAGCACGTTCTCTCTCTCTCTCTCTCTCTCTCTCTTTCTCTCTCTCTCTCTCTCTTTCTCTTTCTCTCTCTCTCTTCACCCCTCTCTCTCTCCACTTTACCCCACCCACCACCACCACCACCACACTAATAACACTGCATGGATACAACACTGTGGACTGACTCCCTCTAGACACATCACCATAACACCCTGACCCCCGCCTGCACCAGCACTAACAGCTGGGCCACCCACTCCCAGCGTCCCTCCCTCCCTTTCTCCCATTCCAGGATAAACAAACTGGAATAGGACAGGAAGGACCAAGCTGGGTGGTGGAGCGCCCGATATCCATTCATTCACCCCGTCTCCCCGCCATGTGGGGATGACCCTAGGAAGAGCTGGAGTGGGCTGGGACGCCTCGTCTGGAGATTCTGAAACATCCACGGACCATTGACCGAGTAAGGAACGATGTTCAGTGAAGGGAAAATCTCACTTTAAACCCACTGGCAGCTTCGTTTCCCCCCGGCACAACTTAGAAGCAGTGGCCCTGATGTCATCTCCCTTTTGTCTCGAGCTGGTACAAATTCGAATCCCCACGGTCTCGCTGGGCAGAAGGATGGGCTTACAACACATCGTCACCATCTCTCCCAGGAATGCAGCACGGAAACTCCCTCCTACACCTCTTCCTATAAACAGCTCAGATACTGAAACTAATCTGTGAGATTTACTGCTCTCCTCACTTGTCCTGACATCTTCAATAACCTGTGCTAATTTACACCAGGGCCCTCTGTTCCTGCACCACCATTATAATGGGACAGCCAGTTTTAAATTGTTTTTCAATGTCCTTCCTACTAAAGTGCATCACCTCACACTGCTCTGCATTGATCCCCATCTGCCCGAAAACTACACCATTTTGTGATTGTCCTGTTTTAGTTGCACACTGTACTCCATAAACTTCACAATTCGACCAAGATTGGTGCCATCTACAAACGTTGAGATTGTCATAGTGTCACAGTCCCCATGAAAGAACTGAACTCCTGACACACTCACGAGTATGAGCAAGTCAAATACCGCTATATTCCCAGGGACAGAGTTGAATCATGACATGCTGTCAATGGAACAACAAAAATCCTGACACACACGACACGGAGTGAATGAAATATTGACAAATCATGTAGAAATCCGGATAGGCTCCATCTATCTTCATTGACAACAGGGTATTAATGTTATGAAGTTGAAAGTGTGTACTGTACCTTTAAGAGAGAGGGAAAGCTGTTCTGAACTGAGAGCTTCTAAGCACCTGTGGTATGAGAGGATGGGAGACCCTGTGTGTCAAAGACAACTGAAAATATATCCCATTTGGCTGTGTAATAGATCCCTGAGTGGTTGCTCTTTGGACAACAATTCGAATTTTGCCAATCTGTTTAAATTATGCCCCAGGATAATAAAACCAAATCACGTTTGAATTTGTTGTTTTTCGAAAATCGAACCAATGAGATAATACAATGTTGTGGATATTAAGAATGCTGGCATTTTGAAAATTGCAGACAGAGCAAATGCCATCAACACAGATCCAAGAAATTACGAAACGCTGTCTATCAAAGGTACCTTTTTATATGGAACATATCCGCAGTAAACAGAAAGAAGATGACCCAGGGAGATCTACAGCGACGAAGACATCGCAATCAGCAGCTGCTGTGTGGTTTTGACATTAAGTTAATGCAATTTCAATTAGCATCTATGGAAGCAGTATATTGCTTTAGAGCTGGAGTTGGTTAATAAGCAATTTAGAGAAAGATGGTCTCAGAGTTGTGAATAGTTGATGTAAAATGTTTACTTTCAGAGTAAAAAAAAAAGATGTATTTTATTTAAACAGTGGAATTTGGGAGTTCTCTGCCACTCATTTTTTAATATTATTTATGAGGTGAATTGAGCATTTCTTTATGTTTAGTTTGTATTTCAAGATGTGTTTCACATCGTGTCCTAACAACTGTTGTGTGAGTATCTGTGTGTCTCTGTGTGGGGCAGTCTCCGTGCTCTTTAAACTGATACAATGCCTCCCTCTGCAGGCCTTCACAAGCCATTGCACAGACATTGGCGGAGGGGAATAACCAACAGGGATTCATTCAGAGAGGGGGAGGGAGAGGACAGCTGGTCACAGCACCATCCAAACTGATGTCTTATACCCGTACTGATCTAAATGTCCTTTAAATATTGGAACTGTCCCTGCTTTCACCACTTCATCTGGAAGTTCATTCCACACACAAGCCATCTTCCGTCTAAAACAATTGCCTTTCATGACTTTTATAAATCGTTTTCTGCGCACATTAAACTATCCCCCAGTCTTGAATCCCCAGATTCAAGTGAAATGACATCAGCCCTTCAGCTTATCTGTACCCCTCATGATGTTATAAACCTCTGTAAAGTTACCCCTTAATCTCATACTCTCCAGTGAAATATTTTCCATCCTATCCAGCCTCTCCTTATAGCTCAATCCCTTCATTCGCAGCAACATCCAGGTTAATCACTTCTGAACCGTCTGCAGCTGAATAATATCAAGGTCAATAATATCAAAGTGAATAGTCAATTATTTTTCTGAGGGTAGGGGGGACCAAAACTAGACAGCATAGTTTTAAGGTCTTACGGCAAACATTTAAAAGTGACCTAAGGGGCAGCTTTTTCACCAGGAGGGTAGTGTGCCTATGGAATGAGAGGGCAGGATGACCAGACTGGACACAGTATTCCAGAAGAGGTCTCACCAATGTCCTGCACAACTTCATCAAGATTTCTCAATTCCGATACACAAAGGTCTGACAAATGAAGACAAGTGTGCTGAACGCCTTTTTGACCACACTATCTATATGAGATGCACATTTTAAAGAATTATACCTGACGGCCTAGGTCACTGTTCTCCAACACTGCCAAAGGCCCTACTTTTAATTGTATAGGTCCTGCTCTTTTTTGATTTACCAAATCCAATACCTCGCATTAATCCAAACTATACACCATCTGCCACCCCTAAGCCCATTGAGTGATATCCCAATCTCCTCAGCTTCCCCGTTTAATTTTAAAATTCCATCCCCATCCCCAGGAAGCCTGCTTACTCTGGCCTTGATTTTCGCAAATACCCTGAGCTTGGGTTGCCTTGTGTTGTTGGGGAGGAGGGACAGATTGCAGACAAAGTCAGGGGGTGGGGAGGGAGGCTGGAATGTAAACAGTGGTCAGGTTACATTTCATGGATTTAGGCAGAGGGCAGACACACGTGAGAGTTGGATAATACTGATCAGTGTTTTGGGGCCAGAAATTTTGGTCTTTCTCCGTCTCTGGTGATCAGTAATAAATATCAATTCGATACCATTCAGTGTGCAGAGTGTGCCTACAGGATTTCTTTCCCTAATATTGCAGACTACAGATAATAGCAATTAAAGACGATCATACTTAATTTCGATTGCACAGCACGTGCACTCAACATCCTACAGTTGAGACAAATATCCTGCATTTGTTTAACAATACAAAGTGTTTTGTGTAATTCAGTAATGGTAACCTGATTATAATAAATGCACACCGAGCTGACAGCTGACACATAAAATATGACACAAAATCTGGGTATGGTAGTGCAGTGGGTATTGTCCCTGCCTCTGAGCTACTACTCTGGATTTGGTTCTAATTCCTGAATTCGTGTGGTAATGTTCATAGCTCTGGACTAGAAGGTTTGGATTCAAGTCCCGCCTGTTGCAGAGGTATAGCACAGCATGTCAGAACAAGCTGATGAGCAAACGCATCTCCAGGCACAAAGGTCTAGGTGTAAATCCCACAGAAATGTCTCATGATACATCTGAACAAACTGATTTAAATAGATTTAGAATTGTGACTTGATGGAGAAGGAAGAGGTATCAGTGTTGAATTTCAGAATGTAGTCCCAGGATGACTGAAAACACAGCTATTCAAGTTGATTGGAGTCACATTTCGCAGCAGTAGAGGTTTATAAAATCAGAATGGTCATGGATAGGGTGAGTAGTCAGGTCTTTCCCCCAGCTTAGGGGCGTCCAAAACTAGAGGGCATTGTTTGAAAGTGAGAGCGGAAAGGTTTGGTGATGTCTCAAGGGCACCTTTTTACAAAGAGTGTGGCGTGCGTATGGAATGAGCTGCCAGGGGAGGTGGTGGAGGCTGGTACAACTACAACATCTAAAAAACATGCTGGGTACTGACAGGCCTGCCGAGCTTTTCCAGCAATTTCTGTATTTGTTCAAAAATGAAATCATTTTAACACAGGTATTCTGGATATATTAAACATTTTATTTTTTTTATTGACGCAGCGACATATAAACCTGTCTTCAAATCGGTGAGGTAAAAACAATGACTGCAGATGCTGGAAACCAGATTCTGGATCAGTGGTACTGAAAGAGCACAGCAGTTCAGGCAGCATCCAAGGAGCAGCGAAATCAGTGACCGAGACCATTTTCTGCTCTGTGTATGACAGCAGCAATGATGCACCTACCTGGAGCAGTGAATGTGATGGAGACATAGTTTGGACAATGTACAAGGAGACTTCACATGGTCCAGTTTGGGAGAGGATGATATTACAGTGTGATTCAACTCAGAGAGGGAGAAAATGTACTCTTCCCGAGAAGGAATGGTGTATTATACTCTCTGTCCTTCATTGTTCTTCATCACAGCAATGTGTGCGAGCTAAAAAAAAAACTCTACAGTCAAAGTTACCATTCTTGTTTTCATAGAATTCTTGCAGTGTGGAAACAAGCCCTTTGGCCCAACACGTACATACGAAGCTTCCAAAGAACAACCTTCCAAAGAACAACCTTCCAAGACCCATTTCCCTCCATTTACCCCTGACTAATTTTACTAACCTAAAAATCCCTGAACATTGTGGAAAATTTAGCATGACAAATCCACCTACCTCTCACAGCATTGGACTGAGGGAGGAAACTGGAGCACCCATTAGAAGCTCACACAAACAGGGGAAAATGTGCAAACTCCACGCAGATAGTCGCCCGAGGCAGGGATCAAACCCAAGTTCCTGGTGCTGTGAAGCAGCGGCGCTAACCATTGAACCACCGTGCTGCTCTTTGGGCGATCCCTGACCAGAATTCATTGGAATTTCCTCACTGCCTAATGCAAAGGGAATTCTGCGAAATCCAACTGTTCCAGGATGAAATCCCATTGCTAGGAGCTTGTGCGAGTAGAACAAAGAAAATTTACAGCCCAGCAACAGGCCCTTCAGTCCTCCAAGCCTGAGCCGATCCAAATCTACTGTCGAAAACTGTTGGTCAATTCCTAAGCATCTGTAACCCTCTCCTTCCCACCTCCTCATGCAGTTATCCAGATGCATCTTAAATGAATCTACCATGCCTGCCTCTACGACTTCTGCTGGCAACGCGTTCCAAATGCCCAAACCTCCGTGTGAAGTATTTGCCGTGTGTATCTCTCATAATCTTTCCACCTCTCATTTTGAAACCGTGATCTCTCATTATTGAATCCTTCACCCTGAGAAAAAAGCTTGTCTCTATCTTTCCTGTCTATACCTTTCATGATTTTGTAAAGCTCAATCAGCTTCCCCCCAATCTCCTTTTTTCTAACCTCACCAACCTTTCTTCATAGCTAGCACCTTCCAAACCAGGCAACATCCTCGTTAACCTTCTTTGCACCCTCTCCAAAGCGTCCACATCATTTTGGTAATGTGGCGATCTGAACTGTACACAGCATTCTAAATACGGCCGAACCAATGTCTTGTATAATGTTAACATGGCTTGCCACTTCTTATAATCAATCCCCCGTCCGTTGAAGGCAAGCATGTCATATGCATTCTTGACCACTCTGTCCACCTGTGCAGCAATCCTCAGGGTAAAATGGACCTGCACTTCCAGATCTCTCTGCACAACAACTTTTCCCAAGGCTCTTCCATTCATTGTATAATTCGCTCTAGAATAAGTATTGCCTGCATGCATCACCTCACATTTATCTGGATTAAAAACTATCTGCCATGGGGATCGAAGATGGCGGCAATCTGAGAAGATCACACTGCAGAGCTTCACATCGCAGCAGTAACAGGATGGTTCTTTACCCCACCCAACCCAGGTCATCAGGATTTCTTGGGGCATTGGAAAGATTGTGGTGCCCCAAGAAACATTTAATAATTGACTTTCCTGTATTTTCAGCTGTACAGAAATGCCTAAAAAGGGAGGAGGAGCATCTGATGCCGGGCCTGCAGCTCATCCTGCAGCAGCCTTGGAGCTGATTACTCTCCAGGACCAGGTGAAACAGCTCTCGAAATCTCGCGAGATGTTGGGGAAACAGATTGAAGATAAGCTGGCTCCAGTCGCTCTCATGCTGCAAAAGCATGAGCAGCAGCTGGGAGACCTGGAGAAGAGGATGGATGAGGTAGAGCACAGGGTCACAGTGGTGGAAGCTGATGCCAGTTCATTCAAGGAAGAGATCCAAGCCCTGATGACGCAGGTTCGTAATTTGCGTGACCAAGTGGATGATCTGTAAAACAGGGGCAGGAGAAAACAACATTTGGATCATCAGTCTGCCTGAGGGTAAAGAAGTTAAGCGGCCTGCGGAATTTATTGAAGATTGGCTTCCGACATTCCTTGACATGGAGACTGGCATAAGAGGATTGAAGATAGAGAGGGCTCACCGGATCGCAGCACGGAGTTCGGGGCTGGCTCAATGCCCTCGTCCTTTCCTGGTCCGGTTCCATCATTACCGGAATAAGGAGAGAGTCATGGAGGCTTCCAGACTCTAGGGGAAGGATCCAAAGGCCCTAATTTACAAGGCGCATAAGATCATGTTTTTTCAGGACTTTTTAGCGGCGGTGATCAGGAAAAAAAAATCGTATGATGGTGTCAAGAGAAGACTGAAGGAACTTGGGATTCAGCACTCCCTGAGATATCCAGCAGTGCTTCGGATCACCTCAGGTGAATCCATGCATCTCTTTGACACATTGGAGAAGGCAAGAGACTTTGTGGACAAACTAACCTAATTTTTAAAAAAATGTAGTATGTATAAATATTGTTGCTTGAGTATGCGTTTAGCATTCTGTAACAGAAGTGGAGTATATCCGGTTGGAGCTTTGTTTTTCCTTTTTTTCTTCCTCTATTGATAATAATTTGGTTCAAATTATGTCTGGCGTTGGTGAAGATGTACATTTAAAGTTAGGACATACCAAAGGATGGGTGGGGTATTTATTCCCCCTTTTTAAATGAAAGCATGATTTTATTCATATTGATATTCTATGGGGTGTTTATTCTTTTTTAGCTTGTGCTTGCGATGTGGCTCTAGCTGGGAGAAGTGAAGGTTGTTGAGATGGTTAGATGCCTAGTTATGTGCAGTTAGGGACGGGTAGTTGCCCCGTCCTGGCAGGGGGTAAGTTCCACTTACTCAGCGCTATTGGCGCTTTATATGTTGATTTGTTTACTTTTTTTGTTGTTTTTTACTTTTAATAATTTTGTATGTTTGTTAAATGTAGTGGTTTTATATTTGGTGGACCATGCAACACTAAGGCTCAGCAATTTATGGTTCGGATTCCTCCTCTCTGGAATTTAAATGTAATGGCAGAAGATTATGGCTAATGATTTGATTAAATGGTGTACCTGGAATATCAAGGGATGTCACTAACCAACTAAGAGGAAGAAGGTACTCTTGAGTCTTAGAAAAGAGAAGGTGAATATTGCATTGTTACAGGAGTCACATTTGGATGACAAGGAGCATCTGAAATTACAGCAGAATGGCTTTGACAGAGTTTATTTTTCATCATTTAATACCAGAAGTCGGGGAGTGGCTATAATGGTAAGGAAAAATCTCTCATTAAAATTGTTGGACGTGTTAAAAACAAATACGGGAGGTTTGTAATTCTTAAAGCCTTAATAAATAGGGAAGAATATGACATTTTAAATGTTTGTTGTCCCCCAGCTCATCCTCTTAAATTCGTGGCAGATGCTTTTTCTAAACTGATAAGTCTCAAGTCTCGGTACATCATTATATGGGGAGATTTTAACTGCCTCATGGAACCCACAGTAGACAGGTTGCCTCAAGGTCCCTCGATACCCTCTGCACAAACTAAACAGTTATTGGGTCTGTGTGGGGAATTAGGGTTGGTGGATGTCTGGAGGTGTCTCCACCCTACAGGGAGGGATTTCACGGTTTTCTCCAATTCGCATAGATGTCACACAAGGAATGATTTTTTTTTTCTGATCCCTGTGGTAACCCTGGATCTGGTGGCATCCTGTACGATTGGAAATATTGCCATTTCTGATCATGCTCCACTTTATCTCATGGTTAAAATTAATGATGTTCCAGTGGATTCCAGGTACTGGCGAATGGACCACTTTATTCTCATGGACAGCAAGTTTGTGGATTATTTCTCTAGGGAATTTCGGGCATTCCTAGACATCAACATAGGCTCGGTTGATAGCTCATCTGTTCTCTGGGAAACTGCCAAAGCTTATGCCAGAGGGTTAGTGATTTCATATTCCCACCATTTACGAGCATGGTAATACGCCAGGAAAATATTTAGCATACCCTGCCAGAAAGGGAAGTGCCCCACAAACCATTACAACGATTAGGGAAGGGTCTGGGAACCTAACATGTGATTCTAAAAAGATTAATGTGGCGTTCCAGAGATTTAACACAAAGTTATATCAGTCTGAGAATTGTGAGGAGGGACAGGCCAAAATGGAATCCTTTTCTAGAGATCTGAAGCTCCCAGGTATGACTCCCGAACAACAGTCCTTTCTCAATGCCCCATTAGCAGAGCAAGAAGTGCAAGAAGCTGTTGGGCAGCTTCAGAGTGGAAAGGCGCCCGGTCATGAAGGACTTCCTCGTGAATTCTATAAGGATTTTATAAGTATACTGTCAGGCCTGATGCTGAATATGTTTAATGATTCGTACAGGCATGTTTGTATCCCACCTTTTCTGAGAGAGGCCAATATTTCACTTATCCTTAAAAAAGGGAAGGATCTGGAAGACTGTGCATCATACAGGAGAAAGTGAGGATTGCAGACGCTGGAGATCAGAGCCGAAAATGTGTTGCTGGAAAAGCGCAGCAGGTCAGGCAGCATCCAAGGAGTAGGAGAATCGACGTTTCGGGCATGAGCCCTTCTTCAGGAATGAGGAAAGTGTGTCCAGCAGGCTAAAATAAAAGGTAGGAAGGAGGGACTTGGGGGAGGGGCGTTGGGAATGCGATAGTTGGAAGGAGGTCAAGGTGAGGATGATAGTCCAGAGTGGAGGTGGGGGCGGAGAGGTCAGGAAGAAGATTGCAGGTTAGGACAGCGGTGCTGAGTTCGAGGGATTTGACTGAGACAACGTGGGGGAGGGGAAATGAGGAAACTGGAGAAATCTGAGTTCATGCGTTGTGGTTGGAGGGTTCCTAGGCGGAAGATGAGGCGCTCTTCCTCCAACCGTCGTGTTGCTATGGTCTGGCGATGGAGGAGTCCAAGGACCTGCATGTCATTGGTGGAGTTGGAGGGGGAGTTGAAGTGTTGAGCCACGGGGTGGTTGGGTTGGTTTGTCCGGGTGTCCCAGAGGTGTTCTCTGAAACGTTCGGCAAGTGAGTATGCCGAGTTTTCAACCAGGTATGATCGATTCAGGATTTAAACGTTGGGAAGCGAGGGGTATATCTTGCATGGCCGATTTATTTGAGGGAGATGTGATGATGTCTTTCTATCAGTTAGTACGGAAGTACGAGTTACCTAACATAGACCTCTTTGGGTTTTTTTTCAAGTTAGGGATTTATTCAAAAAAGACCTCATTTTTGACTGATCCCTACAAATCTGACATAGAAAGCGGGGTACTAAGGGCTAAGTTTACACTCTCTGTCAGGACTCTATATAACCAATTGGGGGGTGCCACCTCTTAACAAGTCTGATCGACTCTGCAAGACGTGGGAAAGAGAGCTGGGTTTTGAAGTTTCTTCAGAGGCATGGGAGGATATTTGGGAGAATGCAAGGAAGATATCAATTTTCAATAGGACCCGTGCATTACAGTTGCAAATTCTCCACAGGGTCCACTTAGCCCAGACCGTATGTCAAAATTTAAACTGGGAACATCTTCAGCACGTCCCAAGTGCCAGGTCTGTCCGGGTATTCTTACCGATTGTCTTTGGTCGTGTGACAGACTTCAAACATATTGGAGCGCTGTGGTGGGTGTAATGGAGAAGATTTTAGGTGTAGGGGTAGAGAGGACCCTATTTCACTCCTTTTGGGCCTACCTATTGTATTTCCTGCAGACTTGCATGAGGAAAATCTTTTCAATATTCTTACATTCTGTGCAAAGAAGAATATCTTGCTAGGTTAGATATCAGAACCTCCCCCCACACACCCCCCCCCCCACCCCCTCCCAGGCCTGTCGGGTTGGCGGAAGATTGTTATAGAACATAGAACATAGAACAATACAGCACAGAACAGGCCCTTCGGCCCACGATGTTGTGCCGAACTTCTAACCTAGATTAAGCACCCATCCATGTACCTATCCAAATGCCGCTTAAAGGTCGCCAATGATTCTGAGTCTACCACTCCCACGGGCAGAGCATTCCATGCCCCCACCACTCTCTGGGTAAAGAACCCACCCCTGACATCTCCCCTATACCTTCCACCCTTCACCTTAAATTTATGTCCCCTTGTAACACTCTGTTGTACCCGGGGAAAAAGTTTCTGACTGTCTACTCTATCTATTCCTCTGATCATCTTATAAACCTCTATCAAGTCACCCCTCATCCTTCGCCGTTCCAACGAGAGAAGGCCGAGAACTCTCAACCTATCCTCGTACGACCTACTCTCCATTCCAGGCAACATTCTGGTAAATCTTCTCTGCACCCTCTCCAAAGCTTCCACATCTTTCCTAAAGTGAGGCGACCAGAACTGTACACAGTACTCCAACTGTGGCCTAACCAAAGTCCTGTACAGCTGCAACATCACTTCACGACTCTTGAATTCAATCCCTCTGCTAATGAACGATAATACTCCATAGGCCTTCTTACAAACTCTATCCACCTGAGTGGCAACTTTCAAAGATCTATGTACATAGACCCCAAGATCCCTCTGTTCCTCCACCTGAGCATATGGAGCATATTCCCCTGGATTTTCTCACAAACATGGTACACCACAAAACTGAAAATTTTTGCAATATATGGCAACCCTTTTTGAAATACCTGGACATAGATTTATCTGCCACACTAACAAGGGCTTTTATATAGCCGTAACGATTGTGTTTCAAGATTCCAATATCCAGGGAGGAGGAACTGTGAATGTATGAGTGTTTTGTTTGGCTGAGCAGGGTTAACACTATTTATTTGTTTGTTGTTAAGTATTTATTTAGTTAGTTAAATAGCTAGTTTCAGTTTTTTTTAAATTTTATATTTCTCTATATATGTTTATTCATTCGTACATGAGGGTGGGTTGGGGAATATTTTATTATTTGTGTTTAGTTTTGTACTATTTTTGTAATGTTTTCAATTGCATTGTTTTGTATTAGTTGTAATATTTAAGAATCTATTTTGTGTTAATAAAAATGCATTATATTTAAAAAATCTGCCACTCTTCCGCCCAACTCTCCAGTCTATCTATATCCTCCTGTATTCTCTGACAGTCCCTTGTGCTTTCTGCTACTCCAACAATCTTCGTGTCATTTGCAAACTTGCAAATCATTGCAAAAGTGCCTTTTTCCAGATTATTTCTATATATTACAAACAGTGTCCCCAACACTGGCCCTTGTGGAACACCACTAGTCACCTTTCTCCATTTTGAGGAACTCCCTTCAACTACTACTCTCCGTCTCCTGTTTCTCAACCAGTTCTTTATCCACTTAGCTAGAACACCATGCAAAGCATATGACTTCAATTTCTCCATTAGTCCACCATGGGGAACACGTTTGTGTGTGTGTGTGTGTGTGTGTGTGTGTGTGTGTGTGTGTGTGTGTGTGTGTGTGTGTGTGTGTGTGTGTGTGTGTGTGTGTGTGTCTGTGTGTGTGTGTGTGTGTGTCGATTCTTTATTTGCAATATGCAAACCGTTTGCCATTCAACTTTCCGTCATAGACTGAGTAACATTTCTCTGGGTCATAAACGTACTATTTCAGCTGATTAAAGAAATTACCCTGACTTGTTCCAAAAACTGACCCTGACCCAGTCTGCGACCAATATCATCGGCCATATCACCGACCTGCTGACATTTAACATTTGTTGTGAGCATTGGAAGATTGGGACTAGAAAAGGAAACAGTGACCCCAAAAGCCAGGGAACTCTAGATCGGTGAGCCTGATGTCAGTGGTGGGTAAGTTGTTGGAAGAGATTCTCCGGGACAGGATTTACATTCATTTGGGAAGGCAAGGGCTGATCGGAGTTGTAAACGTGGCTTTCTGCATAGGAAATCATGTCTCATTAATTTGATTGCGTTTTATGAAGAGGTGACAAAGAAGAGTGATGAAGGCAGTTTGGTGGACATTGTCTACATAGACCTCAGCAAGGTGTTCACAACATTCCAGTAGGTAGATAGGTAAGGAAGTTTCAGTCACATGCGATACAGAGGATGCTAGTCACAATTGACTTGAAGGAAGAGGGGTATTTTCCAGACTGGAAGCTTGTGAGTAGTAGTTGCTGTAAGAATCAGTTGCGAGTTCTTTGCATTTCATCATTTATATCAAGAATTTGGATGTGAATATTGGGGCCATATTTAGTGAGTTTACTGTTGCAATGTGACTGATCAAACTATTCGTTGTGAAGCAAAACACCATTTATTTTAACACGACAGATAAAATGAAACCAAAGAAAGACGAATTTAGAATAAGGTAACTCTATTGGAAAAGTTAACAGAATAATAGATCTAGGAGCTATTACTAATGAACTGTTCAAATATAGGAAAATCGCATAAACACAGCCCCTGGCAGAAAGGAAAATGCAGACACAGAATGTCACAAACATTTCTCCAATCCAGGAATTAAAAACTGCATATAGAGAGAGTAGCAGCCTGATGACATTCACTGAAGCTTCCAACTCTGTTGAGACCCCAATAGTTTCTGATGTTACTGAGAAACCAAAACTCAGAAATCCTAATCTGTGAGAGCTGGCCACACTCATTCAGGCTGCATTAAAATTAACCCAATGCCTCCCTAGCTGTTTACTCAAGTGGCCTTAACTAACCACCTTGGAAACGGTCATTCAATCCCTCTCTGAACAGAAATAAGGACAAAACAGCCTCTTAAAACTGCAGTATCATCACACTAATCAGCACATCGAGCTGTTAAACTGGAACCAGAGGTAACCCAATCAGGCTCTTGGCCCTGTCCAAGCGGACAAGGAAGAAGCCATTCAGTCCCATGAGTCACTGACACAGGAACAGTAGGAGTCATTCAGCCCCTTGAGTCTCTTACACGGGAAAAAGAGGAGGCCAGTCAGCCCCTTGAGTCTCGTACACAGGGACATGAGGATGCCATTCAGCCTCTTAAGTCACTTCCACAGCAACAGGATGAGGCCATTCAACCCCCTCAGTCTCTTACACAGGAATAGGAGGAGGCTATTCAGCCCCTTAAGTCATTTATGCAGGAACAGGAGGAGTCCATTTCCCCCACAACTCATTTGCAAAGGGACAGAATGAGGTAGTTGATGCTGATTCCTGATGAATGGCTTATGCCCAAAACGTCAATCCTCCTGCTCCTCGGATGCTGCCTGACCTGTTGTGCTTTTCCAGCAATCCACTGTCTACTCTGATCTCCAGCATCAGTAGAACTCACTGTCTCCTAATTGATGCTCTAATATGATGAACAAGTGGAGCAGAGGCTGCACAGACAGACTGCTCCACATTGTTCCTCCTGGCTCCGTTGCTCATGATACACACGTGGGACTTTAACATGGTTTTCTAGCATTGAGGAGGGAAGCCATATGTGTTGTGTGAAGTCTCAAGAAGGCATCTTCTTTCTCCGAGGAGCCAGCCTGGTGTTCGCTATGTAAGGCAGAAGTGGATGGGAATGGCTACCTGTTTCAGGAGGAAGGTATTGTGTCTGCTGTTGGGGGTTGTGAGCAACATGGTATTCAGTACGGGCTCACACGCCGACTGCACAATAACGTAGGGAGAGTTAATTAAGTCATATAAACTATTAGGAAAGTCACGTTAGACTGATGAATGGACTCTCTAAGTTCAAATATTGCTAATCTTGTTCATGTTAATATTGTCTAGTGCATGTCCTGTGCAGTGTAACCTGTATGCCTTACTCTGTCCATATAACCTGGACTATATGGACTATAACCTGGTGTTGTGTGATTTTTAACTTTGTACACCCCAGTCCAACACCAGCATCTCCGAATCATTACTCTGTTGATCTTGTCTAGTGCATGTCCTGTGCAGTGTAACCTGTATGCCTTACTCTGTCCAAGTCTATTTCCACCCTATGATCTACCTGGCCATGCTCACTATGATCTGCGTCCACTGCTCATAAACAAAGTGTTTCCCTGTACTGAGGTACACGTGACAAGAAATGAAACCAATCAATCCTGGTGAAAGTCTGGAATTTCTCACCCTATCAATGTCTCTTTTGGAAATAAGTGATCACTGCCATTCCTCGTGTTTCAGCGTCACCATTTCTTCGTCTCTCACAGGTCTACAGATTAAACACTCAGTTTCTTTACTCTATCCTCATGTTACCATCATCCGTGTCTGTCGTAAAGAGATCATTCCTTACAAAGTAGATCAAATCTGTACGAGTGCCCCTAATGCTGTCTCAGCAAGGCTCAACACAGCAGGAAGATGCCTTTACTTATGTACACGAATCATCTTACAATGAAGGACAGCATACCATTGACTGCACCCATTACTTACACAGGGATAGATTCGGAGCAGTCAGCATAGACTTATGAGTGGGAGATCATGTTTCCCAAATTTGTTAGAGTTCTTTAATGAATTGACCAAGAAGGTTGATGAGGGCCGAGTGGTAGACGTAGGTTCAATGGCCTTTGATACGGTTCCACATGAAAGGCTGCTCTGGAAGTTCCGTCACGTAAAATTCTGGCGGAAATGGCCAAATGGCTTGATGGTAGGAAGCAGAGAGTTTAGTGGAGGTATGCTTGTCAGACCAGAGGCTGGGTGCATGGCTGTTTGTGATCTATGATTTGGTTGAGAATGTGGAAAGCTTGATTTGTAAGTTTGCAAATGACACTAAAATAAGTGGTATCGTGATCAGTGAGGTAGTTTAACAGATATTGCAACAAGACCTTAATCAGGTGGGGAAGTGGGCCGAGAAATCGCAAATGGAATTCAATATTTTTGTGTCAGGTCTTGCATTTTGGAAACTCAAATCAAGGTAAGTGTTTCATGCTGAATAGCAGGGTATTTAGGGGTGTAGTGGGCAAAAAGACCCTGGCGTTCAGCTGCACAGTTCTCTAAGAGTTGAGTCACAGGTAGACAGTGCAGTGAAGAAAGCTTTTGGCACACTGGCCTTCAGCAATCAGGGCATTGAGTGTAGAATTTGGGAATTTATGTTGCAGTTACCCAGGACTTTGATAAGTCCGCACTTGGAGCATTGTGTTCTGTTTTTGTCACGTTGTTTTAGGGAGAATGTCATGAAATTAGATAGAGCGCAGAAGAAATTTCCAAGGACGTTGTCAGGACCCAACGGTCTGAGTTATAGGGAGAGGTTGGGCAAGGTCGGACTTTTTCTTTAGAGTGTTGGAGACTGAGGGGGGACCTTATAGAGCTGTATAAGATCACGAGGGGTATGGATAGGGTTAATGTTCTCAGTCTTTTACCAAGTTTTAGAGAATCGAGGATTAGAGAGGATCAGTTTAAGGTTAGAGTGGAAGGAATAAAATGAGCCTGAGGGGCCACTTCTATACACAGAGGATGGTACGTGGATGAACTGCTCGCAGATGTTGTTGAAGGGGGTATATTAACAACATTTAAAAAAGCATTTGTATAAATATGTAGATAGGAAAGGACTACAAGGATGTGGGCCAACTGCAATGAAATTGGGTGAGCGTGGATGGACATTTACAAGGTGAGTCGAACCCCTCTGTTAATTATAACCAACACACAGAAAAGCTCGCCTCGACTCATAATCTTTTAAAATATGCGTGACACAAATCTCCTACATTCAACTATTTAAACAAAAATTAACAAGTTAGTTTCTTTACTGTAATAGTGAACACTAAACAACAACTATTCACAAATGCATGCTTCTCTTTTCTTAACTACTTACTATCTGCATCCAACTCTGTAAAAATATGCTATTCCAACAACCCAAATATTAAACATTAAAATTTAAAGACCAGACAGTCTCTATCTTCCCCGCTGAGTTCACTCTTCCAGCTTCTGATCTCCCTGGGTCATGTTTTTTTTTACTGCAAGTAGGTTGGACATGTACATGCATCTTTGACAGAGAGTGTTTGAGATGGTCAGTTAGCACTCCTGCTCTACAGCAGTTACTCTGCTGTTGGATGGCAGTGGCTCTCCCTTCAGTGTTTAAAATGCTGGCTTTATATACTCCCCGTGATACAATCATTCTCATAATTTGATTGCTTTCCAGGTGTCCAAACAATAATATTCAAATTCAGTTGGCGTTTGGTAACCTGAGCGTTATTTAAACTCTTTGCTTGCATTTGAATTGCTGTCAGAACAGCAACCAAAACTCAGGTATCCATTTACCAGCTGATTGTGACATGTGGAAGAGCCTGACCTTTAGATGGCATCTGTGGCTGTACTTTCTATTCAACAAAACCCGTTCTGTTTTAAAGTGATCAGACAAGTTTTCGGCTTCATAACACCTCCCCACTTCAGAAAAGAAAATGAACCATCAGAATGAAAATATGGCATCAATTATTTTCCTCTAAGTCTTAATCCCATTATTATGAAATACAAAAGTATTAATCTCAGTTATACCATTCATATTAATCTGCACACCTATATAACACTGGAATAAGTCAGATTTTATCTAAACGTTTTCCTTTAAATCTGTGATAACACATCTGCTATCACATTTTAGTACGCACAACATGTACATTTTGTAAGTTTAAAGCCAGTAACATAAGACTGCAACGAAATAGTCTCACATCCTAATCTTTAAATATTCCAAAAAAATGCGAGAGCTTTGTCGTTGTCCACAATCATCTCCGACAATTTGTTTGTCCTATAAACATTAAAATATTGTCAGTCCATTGCGAAACTTAATCTTTCTTTTTCAATAATGGAGACGTTGTATTATTTTCTGGTGGACATTGATATTTTTTGACAAGTAGCCAACTGACAATTCAATTCCATCATCTTTCTGTATCCATACATCTCCAAGCCCTATATCCTGAGCATCAAGCACAATTTTCAATTTATTTTTCAAAATATTTGGTGTAGCTCTAACTGTGAGAGTGAGTGACAGAGTGTCAGTTCCAGGAATGCAGTTTGTTCTTGGGAACGATTTAACAGGATCCAACGTGGGAGAGGCACTCCCTGTGATGGAGAAATCAAAGGAACACTAGGGAACTGGGGAATTGAAAGAAAATTACTCAGGAGTTTTTAGAGACTGTGTATTAACAAGATTCCACTGTCATAAGTTACAGCAGGAAGGACAAATAAAAGTAAAAGACAAAGGAGTTGATGTTCAGTTAACTGACACCCTGTTTGCTGTAACAGTGCAGAAAAATTCCTCAACTGGCAGAGGGTCAGGCAGGGGTGGGTAATCGTCAAAATTTCAGAGTTTATATCTGCCACCTGCTTTACTCAATGATGTGCCCTTTTCGGGTGCTGTTTAGACAACTCACCTACTTCAAATAATCTCTCCCTCAACTCACATACAGAATCCATTTGTGAGATCTCTGACTTCGGTTCTGTCGATTTATATTTAATTTATTTCAAGGACCTCTCACTTCATGTACGAATATTAACTCAAAGGAAGTAAACTGAGTAGATTTATTTGGGGCATGTCCGATTGCAAGCAATTGAATGGAACCCTTTATCACAATCATTCAGGCAATCTTGACATTACGCTGTTAACATGGTCTTCAGCGTTTGATGCTAATTTTCCAAGGCTCACCGGGATTCAGGATGGTATACACTTGATTTGAAGTGCTGTATTCCTAAGCTATCCATCACTTCTTAAAAGAGCTGAGCGGTAAAATGAGACCCTTGATCTGACTGAATCTCTCTGCGAAACCCACAGTGAGTAAAGAAAGCTACCAACTCCTCCACCTCCCTTTTTTGCCTTAACACTCCATAATGGAATTGCATCTGGAAATCTGGGAGACACATCCATTATCGACATCAAATATTAGTTTCCACTTTTATTTTAGAAAGAGGAGCTACACAATCAATCACAACGTACGGGAAATGTTCTTCGAATGCAGGAATTGACAACAAAGGTGCTGGTTTTATTACTGCCTGTGACTTACCGACCATTTGGCATGTATGACATCTAGAACAAAACATAACCACGTCCTTGTGCACTCCAGGCCAATAGAAATGCTTATGTACCTTAGCCCGAGTCTTCTGTACACCTAGGTGACCGCCTGCAGTTAGTTCATGTGCTACCCATAACACTGTATGCTATCCGTAACACTATATGCTACTGGTAACACAATCTGTTGCAGTTCAGCCCATGTCTCTTCCGCACTAAACTATTGTGGATTCTATTTCAATTTTAGGATTTTATCTTTAAGTTAGTAACGTTCGACAATATATTCTGATTCATTTTCTCTGTGTGTGTGTGTGAATGTGTGTGTATATCTCTGTTGTAAGTCCATTAGCCTTTCAGGACAAAACACCTCTGCCTGACCATCTGCCTCTTCAGGTATTTTTATGCACAGTTACATCAAACAGCATGTCACTTAACTGAACATCAACTCCTGTGTCTTTTTCTTTTGTTTTTCCTTCCTGCTGTAACTTATGGCAGTGGGATCTTGTTACCACACAGTGTGGAAAAAATTCTGAGTATTTTTCTTTAAATTCCCTAGTTTCATGGTCTTCCTTTGACTTCTCCACGACAGGGTTTCCTCTCCCACCTTGGATCCTGTTAAATCGTTCCCAAGAACAAACTGCATTCCTGGAACGAACACTCTGTCACTCACTCACCATTACTTCCCAAATCTTGATTTGGCACTCCAACCTGATGTCACACAAGGGAATGCTTAATTTCTGTCCCCATTCCACAAGTTATCATGCTCTTGAGTAACATGCCAGAAAGAGTGAAAATAATTCCATCTCTTATTATTAGAGCGGGAGAGACAGTGAGGACTTCAGATGCTGGAGATCAGAGTTGAAAAGTGTGGGTCTGGAAAAGCACAGCTTGTCGGCAGCAGCTGAGGGGCAGGAGAATCGACATTTCAGGCAAAAGCCCTTCATCAGGAAAGTGGGGGGTAAGGGAGGGGGAAGAGTTTGAGAAATAAATAGAAGGGTGGAAGGGAGCTTGGAAGGCGATAGGTAGATGCAGGTTGGGATAGGCCGAAGAGGATGGTGAAGTGGATAGGTGGTAGGACAGCTGGAACTCTCAAACTATACCGCATCAACATCGACATAACCAATTTCCAATTCTCGCATTCCCCAGCTTCATCCCAGATCCAACCGTTCAACTTAGTACTGCCCTCTTGAACTGTCTTAATTGTCCATCTTCCTTCCCACTTAATCCAGTCCACCCTCCCTTCCGACATGTCACTATCACTCCCATCTACATCTTCCTTTCGCCCTCCCAGTGACCCTCCTGCCAGACTAGCTCCTCTCCTCCGATTTATCTTTCAGCCCTCTTGTCCGCCGACACATTCCTGACGATGGGTTTATGCCTGATATGTCGATTGTCCTGCTCTTCGGATGCTGCAAGATCTGTTGTGCTTTTCCAGTGCCCCAACTTCTCAACTTTTAGAGACTGAGCAGATCCTGTATCTCACAAAATTGTATCTGCTTGTCCTTCTCCCTCTGTACTTTCTGAGTAAACTTCAACCACAGAGGCGTATTATTTATTGATATCAGGCACTGCCTCCATACACAGCCCCTGCCTCGGCTGTGCACTCTCCTGCAGGTCCTCGGCTCCACTTGGGGTCTCCTTTACCAGTTTCACTAATGTCACTGGGCTTAGCCTCTTCCACACATCTTTTTCCAAAGTGCGTTCCTTCACTGCCCAGCGCTGTGTGTCCCAGCTTACTGCAGTGAAAGCACCTTTCTCCCAGTGCCCTTCTTAAACCAACGGCACTGCAATTTTTTGCTTTCCACTCCCTGAGATTGAGAACACCTGAGGCCTTTCATCTCCTTTCAACCCTTTTGGGCTTCATTTTTCACCTCTGGTAAACTATTGTCAGTGTTCTCTACTGTTCGATTTGTAGTGTACGAACTCTCCTTCTCCCAGTTTCTATCTCTCACAGGATGAAATCCTCCCAGAAGCAAAATATCATCTCATGCACCAATGCATATTTACTTGCCATTTCTGCCGCGCTTCTCATTTCTTGAACTTTCAGTTCATTCAGCTAAATTCTTACCATCTCTGGATGTGAGCATTTAAACTTCTCCAGCAGAATGATCTCCCTTCGAGCCTCACAGGTCTTATCCATTTTTAAGGCCAGCACCCATCTATCAAAATGACTGTGTTTAATTCTTTCAAATACAACATCAGCTTGCCTTGGTTCCATCTCTTTATTTATGAACCTCTGTCTAATAGCTTCTAGTACCAATTCATAAGCACTCAAAATAGCCTGTTTTCCATCTGCATAATCTCTTGACCCCTCATCTGACAGCGCTGCACATACCTCACTAGTTGTGCTCACCAGCTTAGTCTGAACTAGCATTACCCACAAGTTCACTTGACATGCCATCTGCCGAGCCATTTTTTTCAAAAAAATTTAAAGATTTTGACATTTTCTCAGCAAAATATGGCAATGTATTAACATAGCTGTATACATAGCTGTGGCATTCTCCCTTCATCTCCATCCTGTTAATTTAGCTTTCTTGTCTAATTCCCAACATCTGAATTTCAAATTATCTCTCTCTTCTTCCTCTCTTTCTCTTTCTCTTTCTTCTCTCTCTCTGTTTCCGTCTCTTTCTTTATCTTCTAACTCCAGTTGCCATATTTGCAATTTAAGTTTTTTTCTAACTCTACAGCACTTGTCTGTTTCGCTGATACATCAAAGTGCGTGACCAACTCCATTACAATTTCAGCTTTCCTTTTCTGCTTGATTAAACCCAATTCCAAACTATTTGCTAATTCTAAAACATGTCCTTCTTTTGTCTTTCTAAACTTCCTTGGAAAATTTGAGAACCTCTTTAGTAATATTAATTAAAACCACATACCCAGAAAAGCTCACCTCACATCATAATCTGTTAAACTGTGAGCGACAGGGAACTCCTAAATTCCACTATTAAACGAAAAATAACAATTTATATGAATGCACGTTGGCTTGCTGAGCTTGAAGGTATGTTTTCAGACGTTTCATCACCATGGCTAGATAATGTCATCAGTGAGAGTCTCTTCTGAAGCGCTGGTGCGTTTTTCCCCGCCTCTCTATTTATAGGTCTTGGTTTCTGAAAGGGGGTGATATCATGTCCGGTTCTTTTGTATTACAAGAGAAGTTCGATAGGATCTAAATCGATGCATTTATTGATGGACTTCTGGTTAGAATGCCATTCCTATAAGAAGGTCCTTGCGTGTCTTAGTATGCGTGTGCTTTGTCCCAGTCAAAGTGTGCCCTTCTTTGTCTGTATGTATGGAACATAATGATAATGGGTCATGTCTTTTGGTGGCAGATGGTGTTGATGTATCCTGGTAACACGACAACAGGACAGTTTCAAAGGTGGAAAAATGATTTTGTATACACTGTTTAATCAATGTGTGTGTGTGTGGGCAGATAATAACATTTTTCACATGTGCATAACACATTCTAAATGAACAGAGACACAGTTAACGAAAAGTGATGCATATGATGCATAAAATGTATAAAAAATTAAAACATTATTTGATGCTCCTCTGACGTGATTTGTTCCCGTTCTCTCAACGTTCCCTTCCTTTCTGGAATTTTCAACTCTAATCTCTCATTCTTATGTATGCTCCAAATTAGATTAGATTACTTACAGCGTGGAAACAGGCCCTTCTGCCCAACAAGTCCACACCGACCCGCAACCCCCCCCCCCCCCCCCCATTCCCTGACATTTTCCCCTTTACCTAACACTACGGGCAATTTAGCATGGCCAATTCACCTGACCTGCACGTTTTTGGACTGGGGGAGGAAACCGGAACACCTAGAGGAAACCCACGCAGACACAGGGAGAATGTGCAAACTCCACACAGTCAGCCGCCTGAGTCAGGAATTGAACCTGGGTCTGTGAGGCAGCAGTGCTAACCACTGTGCCACTGTGCCGCCCACAAATTCTTGCTTCTCGTATCCCAACTTATTTCAGTTAATCCCCTTTCTACTGAGAGTTAAATATATTGGCCTGCTGGGTTCTTTCCAAAGCTAGTGTCTGTCATATTATTCGAGATATATATTCTGGCATCAGTCCCAGCATTTGAATATATTACTCTTTTGTACATGCACGGTACAAAGGACCACAGCATACAGGAATTGCCAAAATATTGGGGGATGTTCATCTACTCCTTTCGATGATCTGGTTTTCTCATTTTGCACATTTCCTCATCTATATTGTCTCTCTTTCTCTCTTTGTTGCTAGTTAAGAAATCTACACATTATTCTTCGCGTCCCTTCTCTCAAAACTCCTTCTTTCGCTTTATATCTATTGCTGACTTCTCGAAGTAATGTGATTATAATTGAGCAATGTAACTACAAAGACATTCAGAAGGAGCTGGCCAGAGTGAATTGGAATGGGAGCCGAGCAGGGAAGACCATGGAGCAGCAAAGGCAGGAATTCCTGTGAATATTCGGAGTATATCAGAAATTCATCGCAAAGAAGATTAAATATGCTCTTAGGAGGACAAGGCAGCCATGACCAATACGGCATTAACCAAAAGAGGATACATACAATGTGCTGAAGATGATTGGGGATCCAGAGATGTCATTGGCTCTGAAATTACATCGGCTGGAATCACTGACACTATAGAGTTCTTAATCAAGTTCAGGGAGCGAAACAGAGGGAAAGACATCCACTTTAAACACAGAAGATGGCATTACTCAAGGAAAATAAGATTCTGATGAATTAAATAATTGAATTAAAATCTGTAAATTTTTTTTGGGGAATGTGTCAGTTTGGACGCATGACCTGGGGAGAGACCCTCAGCAGAATGAGAGTAGGAAAATGGAAGTATTTCCACATTATAAACCAGAGTAGGTCACTGAGTACAGGGCTGACGGGTGAATGGGTCTCGGTGTGATCTATGGGACAGACAGCAGAATTGCATTGCAGATATTGCAGCTCAAAACTGCGTATTCATATAGTGCTGTAGAACACAGCAGAAGGAGAAGCAGACCTGCATACAACCACAACCTGTAACTTTTAGCCTCGAATAATCTTCTCAGTTTTCTATTACCATCAACACCATCTGTGTTTCGGTAATTACTGTGGGTGAACATGTCAGGGTCAGAACCACGTGAACCTAAACCTGATGCTGATCCATTAAAGCTACCGTGCTTGACTTACAGATCTGATCGATCCTCTGCAGTCCTGCCACATGCAGTCATAAATGGTGATGGACGATTAAACAAATGACTGGAGGAAAGGGATCCACAAATATCCCCATTCTAAATAATCGAACAGCCCTGCACATCAGTGTAAAAGGCAAGGATGTAGTATCTGCACCATTCTCGGCTAGAAGTGTTGAGTGGATGATCCACTTCACCCTCCTCATGATGCTAGTCTTCTACCAAATTGATTTGATGCATGGGACATGAAGAAACAGCTGAACACAGCAGATACGTCTAATGCAGTGGGCCCTGACCCCATTCCTGCAATAGGACTGAAGACTTGTGCTGCACAACAAGCCGTGTCCTTGGGGAGGCTGTTTCATTCCAGCTCCAACTCTGATATCTCCCTGGCAATGAGGAAAATTACTCAGCTATGTCCAGTCCCCTAAGAGGAAAATAATTACAAACTGCTCATTTACCACCCCCTCAGTCCCATCACGACAGTCAAATTAGTGGGAGTTCTGTGCTGTCAAGCAGCACAGAAATAACCTGATCAGTGTGGTCTCTGATAGGTCCCCATGTGGAGATAGTGCTGTTGTGGAGGAGTCACTGGATTAATAATCCAGACCAGACTAATGCTCTGGCTGGTGGTAGAAGTTCAAAACAATTAATAACATATCGAGATGCATAATCTGGTGTCAGTAATAGTGAACTTGAAGTCAATGTCGATTGTAAACACCAATTTCCTTCTCCAATGTACTTTCCGGAAGTGAGTCTCCCGTGCTTTTCTGGTCTAGCCTAAAAGTGACTCCAGACACACAGACATGTGAGAAACTCTTCAATGGTCTCTGAATCGGCCAAACGAGACACTCTATTGGACCAAACTGTTGCGACTTCTTAAAGGATAAATCCGGACAGAACACCCAGCTCCAACCTAGGTATCAGAAAAGGGAATGGGGAACACAATCCTGTCGACCCTGCAGAGACCTCCTTCCTAACATCTGAGATCTTATAACAACATTTTCAGAACTTTCCCACAGACTGCATAGAAACACCGGGAAAGGAGTAGGTCATACAATATAATGATCCTTCCCCGTTCTAGTTCATGTTCAAGTATTTCCTCAATGCACATATCCCACTCAATGTACATTGAATGATTAACCTTGGGAAGCTATAAAATAGGAAGTGCAGTCGTCCTTTTGGATGATGGAGTTTGCTATCCAATTCAATATAATGATGGCTGGCCCTTTATATCCACACTGTGCTCTTGCTCTCTGCCCCACCCCATCTCTTTAGTGTCACAAAATCCTTATTTATATTCAGTGTCTTGGCTTGCAGATGCGAGCACATTACCCAGGTTCACTAATTTGTAAGTGCAGACATTTATTCTCATTTCATTGCAGAGTGCCTGCCTGTACATGATACTGTGGCCATTGTTTTAAACACCACAACCTCGTGAATTATCACGCCTGCTTCCAATCTGTCTCACCATGTCAGAGTTTTATATATTTCACTGAGATCTCCACACATTTTTGTTAGGCCCATGGACTAAAGGCCCAGTCGCACCAAACTCTGATCCCGCAACAAGCTTGTTATTCCAGAGATCAGTTTGGTCATCCTTCGCTACTCTGCCTCGATGTCAGTTTTTTCCTTTATTAGGTACGAAGATCGAAACTGCCCACAATACTGCACAATGTTCGAGATGGGGGGTCTCCCCAAAGGCCTGTACAGCTGCAGTAAGACACCCTTACTCCTGGACTCAAAACTCCCTGAAATGAAGGGCAACACACCATTTATTTTCCTACCTGCTTTCTGTTCTTGCAATAATGTTTTCAGTGACTGGTTTACAGGGAGATCCAGATCATTTTCAGTTTTACAGCTCCCCACCCGGTGGGTATATGCATACTGGTCAGCGTGCCAATGCCATTCTTAGTATTGACTTCTGGCTTTCGAACTCACTGCCCTACACTGGCCTAGGAGGTTTATGTAGAAGGTAACAATGAAAAGGAGCATACTCCCGTTTGTAGATCAACTTGTTTCAAACAATCCCTTTTCAAACGATAGGCTGCTAATCAATATTGCCACCGTCACCTGTCCTCACACTGCTCTCCAACTGCCATGTATTTGTGCATTCACTCCACTCGTCTCAGTCACCTTGGAACTTTTTAACGACTTCCTCATCCAAACACAATCGAACATTCTTTCGTGCTGTCAGCAGGCTGGGATATATTGTATTTAACTCACACAACTAAATGTTTAACGGTTATTGTGAACATCTGGGAACCAAGCACCGATACCTGTAATACTTCAGCAACCTTCCTCTGTTAAATAAAAAGGTTTCTAAAAATTTCTTTATTTCATGAATCTGGGTGTGACTGGCTGGGCCAGAGTTTATTGCCAATACCGAGTTGCCCTTGAGAAGGTGGTGAGTTGCCTTGTTAAACTGCTGAAGTCCACCTGCTGTGGTTGACCTCCAATACCATTAGGATGGAATTCCAGAATTCTGACCCAACGGCAGTGAAGGAACGATGATATATTTCCAAGTCAGGGTGATGAATGGCTTGGAGGGGAACTTGTAGATGTTCCTTTACATCTACTGCCCTAGTCCTTCTAGATAGACGAAGGCGTGTGCTGGGAAGATGGTATCTGAGGATATTTGGTGAATCATTTCAGTGCAGCTTGTAGATCGTAAAACATTGCTGCTGTTGAGTTTTGATGGTGGAGCATTGTGGATGAAGTGACAGACAAACTGGCTGCTATGTCCAGGATGGTATCAAGCTTCTTGAGTGTTGTTGGGGATGCACTCATCCAGGCAAACAGGGAGTATCCTATCACACTTCTGACTTATGCCTTGTATTTGTTGGACAGGCTTTTGGAAGTCAGAATGTGAGTTACTCACCGCAGTAGTCATCGGTTCCGATCTGCTCTTGTAGTTACTGTGTTTATGTGGCGAGTCCAGTGAGTTTCTGAGCAATGATTACCCCCCCAGGAGTTTGATACTGGGATTTTCAGTGATGGTAACACCGTTGAATGCCAAGGGTCAGTGGTTAGATTGCATTTTATTGGTGATGGTCACGGTCTGGCATTTGTGTGGCGTCAACATTAATTGTCACTTGTCAGCCTAGATACTTTTGCATTTGGACATGGATTGCTTCAGTATCTGAGGAGCCACAAATGTTGCTGAACATTGTGCAATCAATGGCGACCATCCCCACTTCTGACCTTATAATAGAGGCAAGCCATTGATGATGCAGCCCTGAAGATGCTTGGGCCGAGGTCACTGCCCGAAGGATTCCTACAGACTTGACCTGGAGCTGAGTTGACTGACCTTCATCAGCCATGACTATCTTCCTACGTGTCAGGTATGATTCTAACCAGCGGGGAGTTTGACACTGATACCTATTGATTCCAGCGTTGCTAAGGCCACTTGATGCCACATTTGGTCGAAGGCAGCCTTAATTTAAAGCCCTGTCAATCTCACTCCACCTCTGGAATACAGCTCTTTGGTCCATGTTTGAGGTAATGAGTTAGGGGGCTGAGTGGCCCTGGTGGAGCCCAAACTGGGCGTCATTGAACAGTTTATTTCTGAGGAGGTGTTGCTTGAAAACACTGACACCTTCCATCACTTTACTGATGATTGAGCGTAGACTGATGGGTTGGTAATTGGCTGGATTGGATTTGTTCTGCTTTTTATGTATAGGAGCTACTTGAATACTTTTCCACGCAATCGGGTAAATGTCGTTGTTGTAACTATATTGGAACAGCTTGGCTAGGGAAGAGGCAAGTTCTAGAGCATAAGTTTTCTGTACTGTTGCCAGAATGTAGTATGCACCCTTTGAAGTATCCAGTGTCTACAACCGTTTCTGGATATCGCGTGGACTGAATGGAATAGCTGATGACTGGTAACTGAATTACGGAGGAACACTGAAGGAGGCCAAGATGGATCATCCACTCAGCATTTCTGACTGAAGGTTGTTGCGAATGCATCAACCTTATCTTTTGCACTGAAGTGCTGGGCTATTGCATCATTGAGGATGGGGATACTCGTGGAATCTCTTCCTCCAATGACTTGTGTAATTGTCCCTACCGTTTCTCGACGAGATGTCGAAGAACTGCAGAGCTTAGATCTGATCAATGGCTTGTGGGATCACATAGCTCTGTCCATTACTGACTTTTAGTGCACATGTTGTCCTGTTTGGCGGTTTCGTCAGGCTGAAACCTCATTTTCAGGTATGCCTGGTGCTGCTCCCGTCCTGCCCACTCCATTGAACCAGGGTTGATCGTCTGGCTTGATGGTAATTGTTGCAAGGGGGATATGCCAGGCCATGAGGTTGTGCGGGAGTACAATTCTGCTGCTACTGATGACCCACAACACCTTATGGAAACCCAGAATTAAACTGGTGGATCTGTTCGAAATCTGTGCTATTTAGAATGGTGATAGTGCCACCCAATATGATGGAGGCTATTCTCAATGTGAAGGTGTGACTTTTTTTCCACAATGACTATGCGATGGTCACTCTTAACGATACTGTCATGGGCAGATACTGCTGCAACAGGCAGGTTAGTAAGGATGTGGTCAAATATGTCTCTTCCCTCTTGTTAGTTCCTTCACCAACTGCGGCAGACACAGTCTAGCAGTTATATCCTTTAGAACCTGACCTTTTCGATCAGTAATGCTGCAGCTAAGCCACACTTGGTGATGGACATTGAAATCCCCCACCCAGAGTACATTTTGCTTCCTCCAAGTGTTGGTCAGCATGGAGGAGTACTGACTCATCAGTTAAGAGATGCTGGTACATGGTTATCAGCAGGAGGTTTGCTTTCCCATGGGTAAACTAACACCAGAAGACTTCATGGGATATGGAGTCACTGTTGAGGACTCCCAGAGCAATTCCCTTCCAACTGTGTCCCACTGCGCCGCCACTTCTGCTGTGTCTGTCCTGCTGGTGAGACAGGGGATATCCGGGGAAGATGATGGGTTGTCTGGGACATAGTCATACTCACAGAATCATACCTTTCAGACAATGTCAGGCTATTGCTTGACGAGTCTGTTTATTTCTATTCACTGTTTCCTGCCAGCTGTCCCATTCTAGAAACGTGGCCATATATTCGCCCAATTCACTCAGATTTTATTTTGCAAACTAGCTTTACCAAAACTTTTCTGAAAATCCAAATACTTGTCTCCCAGTCCGTTTCTCAAACATAATTCCTATTTCATAAATCCATGTTACTGTTGTCTATGACCTTTACTATCACTCCCAATAATTGCTCCTAAATCTTTTACTTACTGTGTTCTACGATCCATGTACTAGAACCATTTTCCACACCCGACTTAGGTTTCCTAGTATTGTTAGAAGGTTGTGTGAAGACAGACCTGAAGTAGCTGTTTCAAGGTTCTGCCATTTCCCTGTTCCCCATTGCCCATTCTCTGGTTTCAGATTGTAAGGAAGCTGCACTTGTTTTCTCATACTTCTCACATTGACATGATTTGACAAGCTATTCCAGTTCACTCTTATTCCCCTTGTGCATATACTCTTCAGGAACTCATCATTTCCTACCTTAGGCTACTCAATAATTGACCTTCCACACCATACACTCACAGGAGCATAGACCAACAGAAATATAGCAAGATCTATATTAGTCCTACTTTCCAACACCAGGCCCATAGCAGGGAATGTTATGACAACTCCAAGTGCTCGTCCAAGGACCTTTTCATGATTGTGAGGTTACCTGTGATAACTCACCTTTCAGGAAGTGCATTACAGACCCCAACAGCAGCTGGGTGAAGAACAATCCTCAAATTCTCCCTAATCCTTAATCCCTTCACTTTAAAAGTGTGCTCGCTTATTCTCGACTCTCTGACTAAAAGGAACAGCTGCTGTCTATCCACCCATGTCCATTCCATGTGTAATCTTAACCTTCTGAATCACTTCCCCCTCAGCCTTCTCTTATCCAGTATAATCAACCCGTGCTTATCCAGCCTCTCTCCATAGGTGATATGCTCCATCCCAGGGAACATCCTGGTGAATCTCCTCTGCATAACATCCAGTGCAACCATATTCTTCCTTTTATGTGGCTTCCAGAGCTACATACAGTACTCCATCTTGGCCTAACCAAAGCTCCGTATAGCTCTTATAATCTACACCCCGATTAATAAATGGTACACCCAAGGTCTACAATAACTAGTCCATTACGCTGCTCAGTCCCATTCAGTGATGTGTGGAGAAGCACCCTCTGAGCTTCCCATTGTGCTGCCATTCATTGAGTCCACCCATTTCTGGTTCCTTCTTCCACAGTGCATCACCTCATATTTATCAGTGTTACGTTCCATCTGCCATTGATCTGACTATCTGACTATTCCATCTGTACCTTCTGTAACATAAGACCTTTCCCCTCACTGCCAACAAACCGGACAAATGCAAACTTGCTTATCACAACCCCCACCCCCTTCACCTACCTCCTTCATTCACATCTGCATCATTTATGAATAGCACAAATAACAAGGGACGCAGCACTGACCCCTGTGACTCCAGTCACACAAACAGACTTCTCTCACCACTCTCTGTCTTCTGCCACTAAGAAAGTTTTTATTGTAACTTGTCACGTTATCATTGATTCATGAGGTTTTACTTCATTTTAAAGTTTCCCATATGTGGCTTTGTCACAGGCCTTGCTGCAAAACTAAATAAGCGACCTCCTGAAACTAATTCAATCAAATTCATTAGATGTTACTTCCTTCTGATAAAATCATGATGATTATCCCTGATCAAACCTTGCTACTAAGATTGCAGTACAATTTATCCTTCTGTATTTTCTCCAGTTGTTTCTTTAACAGTGATCTCCTACTCACGCGTCTATAGATCCCTGGTCTATCTCTACCACCCATACTGTGAAGTTAAAACTCACACAACACCACGTTATAGTCAAACAGGTTTAATTGGAAGCACACTAGCTTTCGGAGTGTCGCTCCTTCATCAGGTGATTGTGGAGGACACAATTGCAAGGCACAGAATTTATAGCAAAAATTAACAGTGTGACGTAACTGAAATTATCCATTGAAAAATACCTTGATTATCTGTTGAGTCTTTCATCTGTTCGAATACCATGATAGTTTCACTTCTTTCGTGTGTAAATCAAATAGCCTTTCTTTAAAAGTTGCATTCTCAATTTAAATGTAACAATTGGTGTTAGCTAGACAAAACGTCGAAGGTGTTAGCCCCTGTGTTCTCTAAACAATGATGTTTAGATAGATTCTAATCTAAAAAATGAGATAACAGAGTTTTACATTAATTCATGCAGTTTTCGAACCAAGTACAATATAACTCTACAAGTACAAATACACCCCACAAAATATATGTGTTCGTGTGGACTTTTGTGACTGTCGGTGTGTGTGTCTGTCTGGGTTGGGGGTTGTGAGTGTGTGAGACAGTGTTTTCGTGTGCGTAGTGAGTGTAGAGTGTCTTAAGCATGTGTTAATGTGGGAGTGTGTGCGTGTCTGGGGTGGAGTTTGTGAGCGTCTGTGAAAGAGAGGGTATATGTGTGTGCACATGAATGTAGAGTGGTCTAAGGCTCTGTGATAATGCATGTCTGAGTTTTGGAGTGTGTGTGTCTGTAAGAGTGTGTGTATGTCCGTGTGTATATGTGTGTATAGGAGTGACTCTGTGTTTATGTGTGTGGGTGTGTGTGTGTGTATGTGCGTCTGTGTGTGTGTGTGTGTGTGTGTGTGTATACAGTGCAATGGTCGTCACCTGTAGTGTGACATGAACCCTAGGTCCCGGTTGAGGCCCTCCCTATGGGTATGGAACTTAGCTATCAGCCTCTGCTCGGCCACTTTTCGCTGTTGCCTGTGCCGATGTCCGCCTTGGAGGATGGTCACCCGAAGGTCCGAGGTCAAATGTCTTGGACCACTGAAGTGTTTCCCAACTAGGAGGGAACCTTCCTGTCTGTTGATTGTTGTGCGGTACCCAATCATCTCTTTGTTGTAGCCTTTGCTGGGTTTCCCCAATGTACCATGCCTCTGGGCATCCTTGCCTGCAACGTATAAGATAGACAACGTTGGCTGAGTCACATGAGTACCTGCCATGTACAAGGTGGGAGATGTCCCCACGTGTAATGGTGGTATCCATATCCACACTCTGACACATCTTGCAGCCCCTACCATGACAGGGTTGTATGGAGTTGTCCTGAGAGCCGGGCAGCGTGTTATGAACAATGATCTGTTTGAGGTTTGGTGGTTACTTAAAAGGCAGCAGTAGAGTTGTGGGGAAGGTCTTGGTGAAGTGCTCATCCTCATTGATAATGTGTTGCAGGTCACGAAGAACATGGCGTAGCTTTTCAGCTCCTGGGAAATACTGAACAATGAAGGGTACCCTGTCAGTTGCAGCACATGTCTGTCTCCCGAGGAGGTCATTACTGTTCCTTGCTGTGGCAACCAACAGGATACCCTACGTTTTTCAGAACATTACGCCATGTTCTTCGTGACCTGCAACACATTATCAATGAAGATGAGCATCTCACCAAGACCTTCCCCACACCTCCACTACTTGCCTTTAAACAACTGCCAAACCTCAAACAAATCATTGTTCATAGCAAGCTGCCTAGCTTTCAGGAAATCTCCATACAACCCTATCACGGTAGGCGCTGCAAGACGTGTTAGAGTGTGGACATGGATATCACCATTACATGTGAAGACACCTCCCACCATGTACGTCGCAGGTGCTCATGTGACTCAGCCAACATTGTCTATCTTATGCGTTGCAGGCAAGGATGCCCTGAAGCATGGTACATTTGGGAAACCAAGCAAAGGCTACGGCAAAGGATGAATGGGCACCACACAACAATCACCAGGTAGGAGGGTTCCCTCCCAGTTGGGGAACACTTCAGTGGACAAGGAAATTTGACCTCGGACTTTCGGGTTACCATCCTCCAAGGTGGACATCGGGATAGGCAGCGGTGAAAAGTGGTCAAGCAGAGGCTGATAGCTAAGTTCGGTACCCATAGGGAGGGCCTCAACCTTAGGTTCATGTTACACTACAGGTGACCACCATTGCACTATACACACACAGACACACACACAGAGTCACTGCTATACACACACATGCACACGGACACACGGACAGATACGCACACAGACACTCACAGACACCCTTACACACACACTCCAACACTCGCACATTCATCTTCTCAGAGACTTAGACCACTCTACACTCACGACACACACACATACAAGCTCTCTCACACTCACAACCCCCGATCCAAACAGACACACACACACGCACACAGACAGATACAAAGACCCATATGCACAAATATATATTGTGGGGTGAATTTTTACTTGCAGAGTTACATTGTACTTTGCTCATAAACTGCATGAATACAGTCAAACTCTGTCATCTGAGTTTTTAGATTAGAATTGATCTAAACATCATGGCATAGACAGAGGCCACAGGGCACTAACACCTTCGACATATTGTGTAACTAACCCAATTGTTATAATTAACCTGAGAATGCAACTTAAAAAAAAAAGTTTTTTTGATTTACACACGAAAGAAGTGAAACTATCATGGTATTCGAACAGATGAAAGACTCAGCAGAATACAATCAAGGTATTTTTTAATGAGTAATTTCAGTTACGTCATACTGTAAATCTTTGCCATAAATTCCGAGCCTTGCAATTTTTTCCTCGACAATCACCTGATGAAGTTTCTGCTCTCCAAAGGCTAGTCCGCTTCCAATTAAACCTGTTCGACTATAACCTGGTGTTGTGTGATTTTTAACTTTGGACACCTCCGTCCAACACCGGCAGCTCCAAATCATGATTACTGTGAAGTGTAATCAAATTAGCTGTTTTCCAGTACCCTGGCACCTCCCCTATGGTCAGATTCTAAATAACATTAATGTTAGAGGTCATCTCGGCACATTATGAATACTCTTCTCAAGCATCATTGTGATATTTTCTCCAGATCTCCCGTTATGCTTGTGGAGTAGAGAAGGACAATGATTTTAAATAATGCGGTGTATTTCCCCAGAGATACTAGACTGCTTTAACCTGGTTGGGAACGTTTCAGCAGGCTGGTAACATTTGTGCTGCCTCTGTACAGGATCATAGTGAGATCACATTGTAGTCGTGTGCACAGATTTATTCTACACAATGAAGGAAGGGTATTGTTACATTGTAAGGAGCTCAGAGATGATTACTACAACTGATTCCTGCAAGGAAGGTGTCTTACGATGAAGATATGGCAGCAAAGTGGAACAGAGGCCGCAATTACATCAGCCATGATTGTATTCAATGGCGGAGCAGGTTCCAGGGGTTGGATTCCTGACTGATGCTCTCGTCCATATTCAGCCTTTCGACCGTGTTACACAGTAATGGGGGAGGACTGTGTATCAAACAGGAAGAAGGCACTCTGGATAAATCAGTCTTCATCAGTTTTACAGAACGTCACCAGTGGGGTCACACAGTGACCTCTGCTGGGTCCTTAACTGTTTACAATCGATATCAATGATCAGGACGATAGAACAGATATACAAATACTGGGTTTGGTGATATCGCTGGGATAAGCAAGAGATTAAATTATCAAGAGAGGGTGGAGAGTCTGCAAATAGATACAGAGAGTTTAAGGCAATGGATAATAATTTGACAGGTGCAATATAACATAATATAATCTGGCATTTCATTTACAGGAATAATAGAAGGCAGTATGTTACTGAAATGGAGAGGGATTATAGGACTGAATGATACTGTGTACTGGGGGCTTCACTCAGATCCGTTCAGACATGGGAGGTTTTGTCAATCCCTTATCGTCTGCTACCAGACATTCAAAGTGACCCCATTGCTCTCCGTACACATGGAATATTTTGATGTGGTTGGTTGGTAATGGGGATGGTGTTTTTAAACGTGTATCCAGGGGACGGCCTTTATCCAAGATACATTCATTCCTTTTTACGTGGAGACCCGAAGACGATGGGAATGGCTGCCTGCTTCTGAAGGAAGAAACTGTGGCTGCTGTCAGGACAGGGGTATTCACCAACATGATGCCCTCTGCATGGGCACACTGTAACATTAATAGAGCGAGATCTACTTCAGTTCCTCTACCTCTCCCCATTGACACAGGTACTCCGCAGATGCCATGTACACTATCAGGAATCCCACGATACTGGTAAAATAAGAAAAGCAGCAGCTCCCTGCTGAGGGAGAAACAATATATTTAGCTCATCCACTATTTTTATCCTCTGTCTCCGAATGGTAACATTGATGTTGAGATACTGGGAGATGATGGATATGTCACACAGTCCTACCTGGAAAGGTCTGGGTCATCGAAGCTGAATGAAACATGACCCTAACAATCACTGACAGCACTATCCTCCCCCTGGTGTGAAGCTGCAGGCGATGGTGAAGGAGGTGACACTGATCTGTGACCAGCTCCTTGTTCAATCAGTGTCCCCTCACACTCTGCTCCTGGGTTAAGTGTCCCTTGGGAAGCTGGTCTTGGAAATCCCAGAGAGCATAAAGCAAATCCCTTTCCCCACGCACACTCACTCCGTGGTTTCAGACCTTCCCCTCTCTGCAGCCTCTGCTCCATTTTTTGTTCATGTTACAGACGCAGATGCTGTAACTGCAGTTCCCATGCTCCATCCAAAGTTCAGTCACCAAATCCTCAGGTCTCCCTGAATGTCTGAGGCAGCTCACAACACAACCTCCAGCAAACCATCCCCAGCCCCTCCATTAACTTTTCAATAACAGGAGTCAGTCAGAAAACCCTCGGCTACAAGTGTTGTGGACCAGACCAGATCCCCACAGAATATTTTAAGAAGGCCGCTTGGACTCAAACCTTTCGCTAGTTTGAATATAGATGAGAAGTGTGCCTTACAGATATGTTGTGACTGGTCAAACCAATCGAAATTAAGCAAAATATAAACTATTCAAATGCTTTAGTTAAAATACAATCAAAGAAAAGAACATTTTGGGATAGCTTATATGTTGGAACAGTTAAACAAACAATATATACCGTACCTTCTTAGTATACACTGTTTGGCACAAAGATACATTAAAATACAGATTCTTACATGCAGTGTTCCGATCCAGGAGAAATTAACAGCACAGAGATCTCCGAGAGAAAGGCAGCTGGGGATCATGTATTGAAACTTCCAACCCTTCTTGGACCCAAACAGCTTCTGAATGCTGCAGCTAAAAACAAAACGAGACAACCTGGTCTGGGAGAGCTGGCCACTGCCCTTCCATTGTTCCCAACGTTTTAACATAACATAAAGGTCTCTTCAGTTATTTACTTAAACTGTTCTCAATTCTTCAACGCTGTCTTTAAAACCTATCTTCAAAAATACCCAAGGGTAAATAACCTTTTTGCAGTGATAGTATCCTCACAACTCTGCCTTTAATAAAATGATCCAACAATATACAAAGTTGGATTTATTTTAGACCTCCTAATCTTCCTCTATTCGCAGACTGCGATGCATGTATATTACTTTGACTCTGAACATACAAACGTTCACAACTAGATTCGATTTCAGTCATTTTACTCCTGCCACAGACTGTTTTCTGTCTTTCTTCATCCAAGTCTCCACAACGTGTCAAAACTTAGGTTTTCTCGCCCTGTCAACTGTATAATTTCAAACTGAATGGCGGAAATAATAAGCTCAATCGAAACAGACTGGTATTTTTCTACCTAAACTTCTCCAAAAACTTTAAGTGGTCACAATCAGTGATAAAGATTTGTCTCAGGTACGTTATTCGCAATGTAAATGCTGAAATGTTGTAACGCCACCACCAAGCTCAAGGTCTCCTGCCCCATTGTAGAATAAATCTGTTGATGTTTCCACTGGACGCTTCAACCACACGTTACATAATGGAGAACTTCTCATCTCTCCAATAGTCCTTCTGAAAGACATAGCTCCTCATGTCTCAGCATAAAAGAATTACATCCTTCTGTACCTCTTAATGTTGTAACCTCTTTACCTGCTACTCCTGGCCTATGCCAATAAACCTTACTTTCACAGATACATGTTTTAAGAAGATCTCACACATTCTTCTCAACCTCTCAAAGAAACCAAACTTCGATTTCTGAACTCAATTATCATCATCAGCCATTTCAGCTTCTAATCTTGCCATTTTAACGATCTGCTCTTCCACACGATTTCTCACGACTACAGGAAGTGAATTGTTGAACTTGTCCAAAATAAGAGTCTCTCTAAGAGCATCATAAGTTTGCTCTGTTTTTAATTCCCTTATCCACATTTCAAAATTACTTTGTTTGATCCTTTCAAACTCAATGTACGTTTAACCAGGGACACTATTTTAGAATCCTGAAACACTGTCTGTTGGCTTCTGGCACATGGTCATATACACTTCAGAAGGCTGTCTCCAACTCCTTATACTGGCCCGATACCTCCTCTGATAGGGATACAAATACCTATCAGCTTCGTATGAATCAAATAAATCCACATGGTCACTGGCCGCTGCATTTGTTTAAACACTTTCTGACATGAAATTAAAAAGGCTCCCCCATCCTTCTCATCAAATTTAGATGATGCCTGGATGTATTTAAACAGAACCCCATTTGGCTACTATAGGGTTGCTCCTCCTGACTATCCTCCTCATCCAGTCTAATGTCTACCTTCAGCGCCACCTTCTATGTCAACTTTCCTCTCTAATTACTAACTTTTGAAGTTGAAACTCTGCTTTTCTTCTCTCTTTTTCTCTCTTTCTTCTTCATTTCCTTTTCTTTTATTTCTGCTTTTGATCATAATTCAAACTATTTCAATTCCTTCTCATGTTCAAAGTGCCTCATTTGAAATTGAGTTCTAGCCGTTTCCAAAGATTCTGATGGCAGTTCCACCAAATGTATTTGCCGAGCTATAGCTGCAATTATCTCTCACTTTCTCACAGACAAACGCAACCCCAACTCCAGCTTGCCTGCCAATTCCAACAGCTTTGCCTTCATTACCTTTTGTAAAACCCCCAACTTTACTTCTTCCACACCCAGAGAACTCTTAAGGACCGAAAGAATCTTTATACACAAAACACTATTTAAACCAACCAAATTCAACATCTGGAACCAAAGACACTAACAACTACCATACGTGACCTTTGAACCCAATAATCTCCCAGTGCATACTCTCCAATGTCTGCATGAGATTATTCTGGATTCGCTGGTTTCCTCCCACAATCCAAAAATGTGCATGTTAGGTGAATTGGCCATGCTAAATTGCCTGCAGTGTTAGGCGAAGGGGTAAATATAGGGGAATGGGTCTGGGTGGGTTGCGCTTCAGCGGGTCAGTTTAGACTTGTTGGGCCGAAGGGCCTGTTTCCACACTGTAAGTAATACAATCTAATCTGAACACCCCTTGTCAAAAAGGAACATTAAGACATACATTCTTGCATACAGTTCTCCAATCCAGTAGGAAACAGTATCACGTGAGGTTTCAGCGAGAATAGCATTGACGGATAACTTTTTAACTGCCAACCCTTCTGGGACCCCATGCGAGCTGGCCATTGTTCCTACTATTTATTATAAAATCTAAAAGCCTCATAAGTTATTTACTTGAGCCGTTTTCAGTGGGCAATTTTGTCTTTAAGACCTCTTACTAAAAAAAGGAGAGAATACATTTTTTTTAAAAAAGGTGACAGCATTGTCACGTAATTTAGATGCCTGATCCTTTACTCAAGGGGCTTCCTCGTGTTAGTGATAGCAAGGTCACCTGAGTAGGGCAAACACAGGCACAGACCAAGTTACAACTTCTGAAACACGCCTGTCCATGGACCATCACATGGGAGATACCGGGAAGTGAACAATAGCCTGACACACCCCATTTCATTATTTCTGAGCGACACAATGCCAGCACTCGATACACTAGGGAGCCAACACCCAAGGCCAGGGAAAGATACAGAGGGACAGAGAGATTCATAGCAAAGACAGAAAGAGACAGTTAATTAACTGAAAAGATGTTGTGGAAATATGGGAAAAAAGACAGGGCAGTGGGACTAACTGGAGAAGTGAGATCTTTGTGAGTAAAATGACAAGAATGAGAACATTGAATAACGGCATTGTCAGATCAGCTGAAATGGTTTGTTGCATCATATTCTCAATCTGCTTCACAGAACACCACAAACAAAATAAACTGGAATAAGATGAAAGCCCAGCATAGAGAGCTGTGCAGACCATGCTAGTGGGTTGCTCAGTAAACTGCACTATCTGACCAGCATGCAGAGTATTGCAAACTTTATTATCATATGCTTAATATACTCACATCAGATTACTGCCTACAATGGGAAGGTTTGCTCTCTCTGCGTGTGTGTGTGTGTTTATGAGATACTTAGAGAGAGTGCGTGCGCCATTGGGGTGGTTGAATGTGAATCGCATTGTTTCAGAAGGAACGCACATGGAGGAAACTATTTTAAATACGACCAACTGGCAGGCTTTTTGTTAATCAACAGAGAGAACGAGGGAGATTTCATGGACAGATGAGGTAAAGTGTTTGAGAATGTTAAATAAAGGCATTGCCAGACCCAATATCAATATACACCGGCATACACATGAATGACAGATGGATGGGAGTTTGGTGTGAGTTCGAATCAGATTTGCTTCGGCAGGTTTGAAACCGGAAACGTCAGCAGCAGATTATTGGCTTCATTAAGATAGTAATTCATAGCTCAAGATTCAAACAGCAGATGGAACAAACCTGTGAGATATATTATGGAGTGATGAGTATTTCAAGTTAGAAATGGTCAGGCAATGGTGTCAAAAGTCAGCTCATGGTGAAAGGGATCATGCGTTGTGACTTGTCTGCTTCAGCCGCAGATATTGGCCAGGGATGGAATGGAAACAGTGGAAGGAAGTGGAATTTATAACCAGAACAGTAGACAGTGACCTCAATGCTCTTAATATTTAATTAACAAAGGCAATGATGCAATGCATTGTGGTTCTCTGCTGAAACTGAGTAGATCAACATAGAGACCCGTGAGTAACACTGCCAGAGCAGAGTTGGAGGCAGTATTCGAACAGCTTCATTGATGTAGTTAGTAGTGGTCTGGAGAGTGAATATCTGGATTCAAAGTTACGACAGGAACAATAATAGTGGCTAGAAGTGTAGTCTATATGAAAGAACAATAATAAAGTCATAATTGCTTTATACAAAACAAAATCTGGACAGTGACGCTTGCCAGGAACACCAACGATAGCCAGGAAGGGATAATGAAAGTATTGAATAATGAGAAGAGTGTAATAGATCAGCGATGATAATGACAACAAATCAAATGCAGAACGATACGAAACATAAGCGGATAAGCGCCTGTCTATTGTTGGAATATTCAGTTTAATATTCTCAGATTCTGATCCATTGCAGAAACTCTCCAGTCTAATGTTCGCATATGCTGATCTATTGTTGGAATATTCCAGTCTACTGTTCTCAGATTCTGATTCATTGCTGGAATATTCTAGTCTAATATTATCAGATTCTGATCCATTGCTGGAAAATTCCAGTCTAATGTTCTCAGATTCTGATCTCTCCTCCCCCTCTCTCTGGATCTGCTTATCCCTGTCTGTGCTGTCAGTGATGCTCCCGCTCATGTTATGGAATAACACATTGAACGAAGCCCATTTATCATTAAAAGATGGAAACCCTCCACTGGGATAATTTGAATCCATGGAGATTGGCATTAATCACATTCACTGAATAAATAGGCTCAGTTAACCAGTTCCATACATCACTTTTCATAACACTATAAAAGGGAACATTTACTGGGTTTGGATGGAATGGATGAGGGTTGCTGAGGCAGGGACCATAAACCTTTCAATCTTTTTAATCTTTTTAATCTTTAATCTTATGACCGTATTAACAGAACACTGCAGGGATCTATATATGTTCCACTCTGTTTATGAAAGGAAGCAGTTATAAAATAACGGATCGGCTGCATAAAAAAAAGTCGGGTGGGCAAGTTTCTAGACACCTCAACACAAAGTACGGTACTTATTGACCAGTGTGAGGCTACTCCTGGTTTTAATGCCCTGTTATCAAATCCTTTCATAACCTTGAGACAGAGCATTGTGACTGCTGCTCAGCAACAGGCCAAAGCAATTCTGTCCCGATGGGCCTCTTACAGAGGGATAAGAGAAGAAAATTCAACCCATATTAGCCTGTTGCTACTTGAAAAGGTGGTAAGCTGGAATATTGGCACATTTTGTCAACAGAATCATTCAGAAGGTGATTGATGAAGGCAGGACAGAGGATGTTGTCTTTATGGAATTCAGTAAGAAAACCAAAATGTTCTGCATGGTAGACTGGTTAGCAAGGTTAGACTGCCTGGGATCCAGGGAGAGCTCGCCATTTAGATCCAAACTTTTCTTGAATATTGGAGGCAGGACGTGACAGTGGGCATTTGTTCATTGAACTGTGACCAGGGGCGTGCCACAAAGATCAATAGTGAATCCGCTGCCTTTTGTCACTGATACAAATAATTTCCACTTGAGTATATGAAGTATGGTCAGTAAGTTTGTAGATAATTGCAAATTTGTTGGTGTAGTCGACAGTGAAGAATGATCTCTTAGAATATAATGGGGCATTGATTAGGTGAGCTGAGGAGTGGCAGATGGAGTTTATTTTAATTAAATGTGAGGTGTTGCATTTTGGTAAGACAAATCAAGGCAAGACATATAGGTAGTGCCCTGTTGAAAGCTGCCAATGAAGGAGAAATCCATAGAAATGATCGAATCCCTTAGGTGAGGAAACAGGCTTTTTGGCCCATCGAGGCCATGCCGACCCTCTAAACAGTATCCCACTGGACAAAGAGCTGCCATATCCCTCTGAGCCTGCATTTCCCATGGGTAATCAACCTCCCCTGCACATCCCTGGGTACGGTGCGCAATTTAGCATTGCCAATCTACCCTTACCAGTATATCCTTATACTGTCAGAGTAAAACATAACACCCGGAGGAAACTCACGCAGACACGGGGAGAATGTACAAACTCCATACAGCCAGTCATTCAAGGATGGAATTAAACCAAGGTCGCTGCCCTGTGAGACAGCAAAGCTAGCCTCGTGGTGCAGGTTCTCTGTTCCTTGAAAGTGCTGTCATAGGTAGATAGCGCATTGAAAAAGGCATTTGGTGATCTCCCCTTTATTGGCTGTGCTTTGAGCCGAAGCATTTGCGTGACATGTTAAATCTGTACAGAACATTGGTTTGGCTACTTTTGTAATATTGCCTTTAATTCTGGTCACCCTGCTGTCGGAAAGGCGTTGTCAAACTTGACAGGGTGCAGAAGAGATTTAAAGGAATATTGCAGGTGTTGGAGGGTTAGAGTTACAGTGAGAACTTGAATAGCCTGGGGCTATTTTCAAGTGTTGAGGCAGAGGGGGGACCTTAAAGGGGTTTATAAAATCATGAGGGGCATAGATAAGGTAAACAGTCAATGTCTTTTCCCAGGATAGACGAGTCCAAAATTAGAAGACAAAGGTTTAAGGTGAGAGGAGAAAGATTTAAAAAGGGACATGAGGGACAACATTTTCACACAGAGACCGCTGTGTGTATGGATTGAACAGACAAAAGAGGTGGTGGAGGCAGGGACAGTTACACCATTTAAAAGGCATCTGGATGGATATATACATGGGAAGTGTGTAGAGGGAGATGGGCCACCTGCTGGCAAGGGGGACGAGATTAATTTAGGATATTTGGTGGTATGGATGACCAGACCGAACGATCTTTTTCCTTGCTGACCCTCTCTGAGAGTCTATTGACGCTTCAGTGTATAACGAGGGAACAGGAGGAGGCTATTCAGCACCTGAATTCTGCCAGTCGGCTTGTTTGCACAATTACTGAGAGTCAAACACAAAAATACAACATTCAGAATTTGATGGTGTTTTACACAAACAGGAGAAAGGCCTTTAGTCAACAATAGTTGTAAAGAATGTGAAGAGGCCATTCAGTCCCTCACATCTATTCCACAGGAGTAGCAGGTGAGCACAGAGCTATTGGAGCCTGTTACTCACCAGCAGGAGGAGGACATGTATTTTCCCAAACTTGTGATCAGGAGGCAGACATTCAACTGCTTGAAACTGGGGCACAGGGACAGGAGACAGTCACTCAACTGTTCGAGACTGGGACAAAGGAACAGGAGCCAGTCATTCAACTGCTCAAAACCGGGCCACAGGGAAATCTGGAGGCTAGTGGGGCCAAAGGATCCTGTTACGCAGGAACAGGAGGAGGTGACTCAGTCCCCACCAGTATGGGACACTGGGAGAGAAGGGGAGTTTGCTTGGAACAAAAAGAAATATATGAATAAATTGCATCAGTGGTCCATTCAATCCTGCCCCAACATTCACTAAGACCACGGCTGATCTGATGGTGATTCCCTCATTCCATTTTACAGAGACTGTCCTCTCTGCAGCCTCTGCTCCATTTGTTGATCATGTTGCAGACCCAGATGCTGTAACAACAGTCACCATAACTCATCCAGAGGGATGGGTCGAACTGAATGAGTCAGGATTTGAAGATTTCAATTACAAGAATTAAAACCCAAATTAAAGGCATTGTTTAGTTCTCTCACATTCGCAATCTAACTCACACAACCAGCCCATCCATTACATATTCAGGATGGAGCACTGTGTAGATCCGGCTAGTGTACTGCTGAATGCAACCCAGCTATCCCATAGTAAAACTCTGTGCAGCCCACACCAATGCTTGATCTATAATCCTGGGCTAAATGTCCAGCATGGGGAGCTGTGCAGTCTGCACTGGTTCATTCATATATAAACCCAGATTGTTGCATTGTTCGGTAACACTGTGTTAGATCGCTGCCCAGTGTGGGGCAACTTGCAGCCAATGCTGGAACTGACAGGATGTGCTGCTCCCATCCATTTACAGCTCCATATCTCCACTGTGCCTTGACAAGGGGTGCCTCAAATGTGAAAGTCACTGTGAGGAAGAGATGTAAATGGAAACAATTTAAATATCAAGAGTTCTGATTAAGGCGCGTATCACTCCAATATTTAAAGATGAAATAACTGAGATAATATCCAATGAGATTTTATAAATGATGCGAATAAGCAAGAGAGGTGGTAGTGTTATCGTGGTTGCACTATAAGCCTTCAAATAGTCAATGGGAATTAGACGAACAAATATGCAGGGAGACTGGCGAGACTTGCAGGAGCAATAGGATTGTCATAATAGGTGATTTTAATTATACCAACATAGACAGGGACTTCCAGAGGGTTAAGAATTTCGATGGAACTTATTTTGTTAAGTGTGTTCAGGAAAGCTTCCCCAGGCAGCATGTAGAGTGTCCTACTCGGGAAGGGACAACTCGACCTACTGTTGGGAAATAGGGTAGGATAGGTTACGGAGGTAAAGTGGGGGAGCATTTTGGGAAAAGTGACCAGAGCTGTATTAATGTTAAAATAGGTATGGTAGGGAAAAAATGGGTCCACAGTTTCAAGTTCTAAATTGGGGCAAGGCGAATTTTCTTGGAATTAGACGGGGGATTGCAGGGCTTGATTGGAGTAGTGTGTTTCCAGGTAAAAGGATCCAGGGATAGTGGGAGGGCTTCAAAAGTGAGATAGCTCAAGTTCAAGGTCTGCATGTTCCTGTGAGGGTGAAGGGAAAGTGAGGCTGAAAGAGAGAACCCTGGATGACAAGAGAGATTGAGGCTCAGACCAGAAAGAAAGGAGGCGTCACTCAAGTACAGGCAGCTGGTTCCAAGGGAATTTCTGGAGGTACACATGGGTTACAGGAGTTTACTGAAGAAGGATATCAGCAGGGATAAAATGGGGTATGAGATAGCCTTGGTTGAGCAGATTAGGGTGAATCCAAATTCAGTGTAGTAAAGAACAACTAGAGAGAGAATAGGACGCCTTAAAATCCAAAATGGGCGTGCATGTGTGAACCTTCAAGAGATGGTTGAGGTCCTCAATTTCCCATCTGTGTTTATCACGAAGAAAGACATGAAGATCTGTGACCTTTGGGAGGTTAGTTGCGATATGTTGGTTCAGTCCATATCACAGTAGAGGTGGTGTTGGATATATTAGAATGCACAAAGTCAGACAAATCTCTTGGTCCTGACCAGATATATCTAAGAGCACTTCACGAGGCGAGAGAAGAAAGTTCAGGGGCCAAGGTCCGGGAAAACTGGGCAGTAGCAAATGTTGTACCCTTATTTAGAAGGGCTGCAAAGAAAAGCCTGGGAAATATAGACCAGTAAGCTTCACATCTGTTTCGGAAACCACCTGAGAAGGTTCGGAGATATAAGATATACATGCATTTGGAAAGACAGAGTTTGACTTGGAGCAGTCAGCATAGCTTTGTGCGTGGCGGATCATGCATGACAAATTTTGATAGAGTTTTTTGATGAATTGACCAGGATGGTTGACGAGGGCAGGGTGGTGGACATAGTCTATATGGATTTCAGAAAGGCCTTTGATAAGGTTCCACATGACAGGTTGCTCTAGAAGGTTAGATCGAATGGACTCCAATGTAAACTGACAAATTGGCGACACAACTAGCTTGACGTTATGAAGCAAATGGCTTTGGTGGAGGTTAGCTTGTCGGACTGGAGGCTTGTGACTAGTGGAGTGCCTCAGTGGTCCGTCCTGGGCCCATTGCTGTTTGTTATCTATATCAATGATTTGGACCACAGTGCACAACGCAACATTAGTAAGTTTGCAAATGACGCTAAATCAGGACACATCGTTTACACTGAGGAACATTATCAGAAATTGCAACAGTACCTTGATCAGCTGTGGAAGTGGGTTGAGATAAGCAAATGGAGTTTAATATAAATAAGTGTGACGTCTTGCGTTTTGGAAAGTCAAATTCAAGTAGGAGTTTAATGACGAATGATAGTGCCTTAAGACGTGTAGTGGAACAAAAGGCCGTTGGAGATCAGGTACACGGTTATCTGAAATTTGAGTCACAGATACACAGGACAGTGAATAAGGCTGTTGGCACACTGGCCTTCATCAGCGCATTGAGTATAGAAGTAGGGACGTTATGTTGCAGTTGTACAGGATGTTGGTAAGGCTGCAGTTAGCGTATTGTGTTCAGTTTTGTTCGCCTTGCTCTAGAAAGGCCATTATTGAACAAGAAAGTATGTAGAACAAATTTTCAAAGATGTTTCCTGGGCTAAAGGCTCTAAGTTATAGGCAGAGGTTGAACAGGTTAGAACTTATTTCTTTACAGCATAGGAAACTGAGAGGGTTCTTAAAGAAGTGTAGCTCTTGTAAAATCCAGAGAGGCGTGCATGGGGTGAATACTTCAGAAACATTTCCCACGTTTGGTGAATCGAGGACTAGAGGACATCCATTAATGTTTGGAAAGGATAAAAAAAAGGAAACTGAGGGGCAACTTTTTTACATAGAATGTGGTATGCATATGGACTGAGCTGTCAGTGGAAGTGATTGAGGTGGGTACAATAACAACATTGAAAAGGCATTTGGACAAATACACAGATAGGAAAGGATTAGAGGGATACAGAGCAAGGGCAGGGAAATGGGGTGAGTCTGGATGGACATTTTGTTTGCCATTGACCAGCTGGGCCAAATGGCCAGTCATACTGGCAGTCTCGTGCAATATGACTGTAAATCAGTGTGTTTTGGAGTGGAGACAGGGTGGGGGGGGTGGTGTACACCAAGATAAAATGTCATGGAAGGATATGTTCACAGGTTCAGAATGCTGAAATGAATTCATTCCGATAGTATCATGCAACACAGGTCAGTATTTTGAAGAATTATAAGTGAAAGGGATATTGCTGTGAGTTCAGGCGATGGAGAGTTTTGGATGAGCATTTGTCCTGCAACTTTGTAACTGGGAATGAGGACAGCAGAGTCTTCGGCTCATTGGGCTGAATCTAACAAAAACCTGTCTCAGTGACATTTTCATTGGGTGTGACAGAGGGGTTGTCTGCATGAGGCCGAGCTAGTTTCATGGTGCTATCTAACCAAACTCACCTCATTAACTACCCACCCCACCACATGGTGTCCCTTTCACTCAATGCCAGCCCGATTCTCCCACCCATCATGACAGGAGGTACTCACAGTCGCCCGGATGCCCCTGGATATTCTGTGATGCCTGACACTGGTGCCATCTTTAAAAGGCCAATGGGCACACGGTTGTGCTTTCTCAGTTTAGAGCTGCCCTGCACATTTTCCCCGAGCATGGTAGCGAAGGGAAAATTACACCACGGTTTGTCGACAGCAGCACGGAGGTCCTGATGGATGGGCTAGTACGAAGGGGACCATGCTTTTCTCAGTGGGGGCCACACTAAAAGACCCACCCAGCATGATCTGAGCTCACCACCCAGCTCAGTGCAGTTTCTGGGGTCTGACGAAATGACCAGTAAAACAGGACAAGCATCAATAAGCTTCCCCATTCTGTCAGGATAAGGATCACTGTATTGACTCTGCTCCCTCACACTCCCTGTATATCTGTTATAGCACCGACCCCCGAATAAGGCTCATGCTCCACCACTCACACTATTGCATGCAACATCTTCCCTCTCTTTCTTTCTTGCCTTTCTAATGCCCCCCCACATTGTTATAGAATATTCTGGAGAATGTGAATTATGGAATGTTGTAGGTATTGTTCCAACTTATTCCCAGTTTCAGGAAAGCGGCTGTGCCGCAGTGTGTAACACGTAAGAGGATGGAGTAGGGATTTACGTTTTTCAAATCACACACAATTAAAATCGATTATGAGGTGATTCAGTACTTCAAATATGCTCCAGCATTCAACACGTTTGAGGGTGTTCTGATGGTTTTCTCAGCTCCATGTTACAGGAACTTTCAGTCATTCAACCCCCAGGTTCTTGACACCGAGCAGACGATTCTCAGACACTTCATACCCCGGGTTTCTTCTCGCATGTGTTCAGAAGGCATTTCACATGGGGACGGACGCTGCTTACAATATATTTCATCTGCTTTATAAATTCATACAACAGTCAGCATGAGTGGTCTCTCTAATCAGAGTTATTTGGGACTCGAATCTATCAATGTTAGCATTTTAATTTTTGAACATTTATTTTACTGAAAATATATTTTATTATTTATATTAAACCAATAACAAAACAACTCAAATAACTGAACAAAATTACACCCATGTGCATGTATATACAAAATAAGTTAAAGTCTCTAAACGGACAGAAGAAAAACAAAAATACACAATAAATAATAAATAAATAATACGGCTTAGCATAACAAAGTGATAGCTCTCGTTCTTCGAGAGCATGAACTGATACACATTCATGCATTCACAATTTTCAATATGTGATTCATTAGACAATATCATCATGGCTTTCCAAAAGCCCTTTTTAGAGTGTCAGATCAGCCTGTATCGTGGTAATCCAAAAAGGGTTGCTATATCTTATATACATCTCTGCTTTTCGGTGCACCATACTGGTGAGAATGGCCAAAGGGATATTCTCCATGACGAGCTTACAATGACACAAGACCCGGAGATTTTTCAGACATCCAACACAACAGAATATCTTTACTAGCACAGGAAGTATGTGGCAGATACTAAAGGAGTATTGTGCATCAGTATTTACTGTGGAAAAGGATATGGAAGATATAAAATGTAGGGAAATAGATGGTGATACCTTGCAAAATGTCCAGATTACAGAGGAGGAAGTGCTGGATGTCTTGAAACGGGTAAACGTGGATAAATCCCCAGGACCTGATCAGGTGTACACTAGAGCTCTGTGGGAAGCAAGAGAAGTGATTGCTGGGCCTCTTGCTGAGATATTTGTAGTATGGATAGTCACAGGTGTGGTGCTGGAAGACTGGAGGTTGACGAACGTTGTGCCATTGTATGAGAAGGGTGTTAAGGACAAGCCAGGGAACTATAAACCAGTGACCCTGATGTTGGTGGTGGGCCAGTTGTTGGAGGGAATCCTGAGGGACAGGATGTGCATGTATTTGGAAAGGCAAGGACTGATTAAGGATAGTCAACATGGCTTTGTGCGTGAGAAATCATGTCTCACAAACTTGATTGAGCTTTTTAAGAAAGTAACAAAGAGGATTGAAGAGGGTAGAGGGGTAGATGTGATCTATACGGATTTCAGTTAGGGTTTTGATGAGGTTCCCCATGGGAGACTGAATGGCATGGTTAGATCTCATGGAATACAGGGAGAACTAGCCATTTGGATACAGAACTGGCTCAAAGGTAGAAGACAGAGGGTGGTGGTGGAGGGTTGTTTTTCAGACTGGAGGCCTGTGACAACTGCAGCGCCACAAGGATCGGTGTTGGATTCACTACTTTTTGTCATTGACATAAATGATTCAGATGCGAGCATAAGAGGTACAATTAGTAAGTTTGCAGATGACTCCAAAATTGGAGATGTAGTGGAGAGCGAAGAGGGTCCCCTCAGATTGACCAAATGGCCAATGGGTTGAGAAGTGGCAGATGGAGTTTAATTCAGATAAATGTGAGGTGCTGCATTTTGGGAAAGAAAATCTTAGCAGGACTTATACACTTAATGGTAAGGTCGCAGGGAGTGTTGCTGAACAAAGAGACCTTGGAGTGCAGGTTCATAGCTCCTTGAAAGTGGAATCACAGGGAGATAGAATAGTGAAGAAGGCGTTTCCTTTATTGGTCAGAGTATTGACTACAGGAGTTGTAAGATCATGTTGTGGCTGTACAGGACACTGGTTAGGCCAGTGTTGAAATATTGCGTGCAATTCTGGTCTCCTTCCTATCGGAAATATGTTGTGAAACTTGAAAGGGTTCAGAGAAGATTTCAAGGATGTTGCCAGTGTTGGAGGATTTGAGCAATAGAGAGAGGCTGAACAGGCTGGGGCTGTTTTCCTTGGAGCGTCAGAGGCTGAGGGGTGACATTATCGAGGTTTGCAAAATTATGAGGGGCATGGATAGGGTAAATAGGTAAAGTCTTTTCCCTGGGGTCAGGGAGTCAGAACGAGAGGGTATAAGTTTAGGGTGAAAGGGGGAAGATATAATAGAGAACTACGAGGCAACTATTTCACACAGAGAGTGGTACGTGTATGGAATGAACTACCAGGTGATGTCAGGGAGTCTGATACATGTGCAATATTTAAGAGGCATTTGGATGGGTAAATGAATAAGAAGGGTTTGGAGTGTTATGGGCCAGGTGCTGGCAGGTGGGACTGGATTGGTTTGGGATATGTGGTCGGCACGGATGGGTTGGACCGAAGGGACTGTTTCCATGCTGTATATCTCCATGACTCGATGATTCTATGATTTATATTAATCTCTGTTTTTTGGTGCACCATGCTGGTGAGAAAGTTCAAAGGGATATTCTCCATGATAAGGTTACAAAGTCTCAACAGACCCGTGGAGTTTTCAGACATACAACACAACATAATATCTTTCCTAGCATAGAAAATAAGGATATTTTTTTTTCCCATGTGCATCTGCGTAAGATACCCTGGGCAGGCCCAGTAAAAGAGAAACCAGGTCCATCTCCAATTCGGTCCCCAAGACCCACTCTACCACACCGAACACAGTGCTCCAATATCTACGAAGCCTGCAGCAGGACCACATGCAACGAGTAAGTGTGCCTTTAGTCATTCTGCATTTAGGACATGCTGAAGATTATCCCACTTTGAATTTTGAGAGAAAATCTGGGGTCAGATAGAACCTATGAAGATTTTTCAACTGCATGGAATGGGTTCTATTACAGATCAAAATCCTTCGAGCATTTTCACAAATATCCTCCCATGTCTCCGAAGAGATCTAAAATCCCAACTCTCTCGCACTGACGTCACGAAGCTGCACGGTCTTGTCTGCGGGGACACTCTCCAACAAATGGTAAAGGGTACTGACAGAGAGTGTATTCTTTACAATAATCACCTGTTTCTCTGTATCGGATCGATAAGTGGTTTTTAAAATTGTGTGTTTTAATCAAATCTCTAATCTGGAAAAAAAACAGAAGAAGTCTCTACTAGGTAGTCCATACTTACGAGTTATTTGATCAAACGGTATCATTGTTTCTCCTTCAAGTAATATGTCGTGGCTCGGTGGTTTGCACTGCTGACTCACCGCACCAGGGTCACAGGTTTGGTTCCAGCCTTGGGTGACTCGCTGTGTGGAGTTAGTATGTTCTCAACTGTGTCTGCGTAGGTTTCCTCCCACAGTCACAAACATGTGAATGTTAGATGACTTGGCCATTGCTCAATCGCTCATAGTGTTCTAAGATCTGTAAGTTGGGGCATTAATCAGGATAAATGTAAGATGGTAGGGGAATGGGTGTGGCTCTTCAGAGGATCGAAGTGGACTTGCTGGGCCCAAGGACCTGTTTCCATACTGTAGGGATACTACTAATTCTAAATCACCCAAGCAAGGAACCCCCTCGCTGCCCACAGTTTAATCCTGGAATCCATTATCCCCAGTATACCAATTATAGGAGTAAGAAACATGGTTTTGGCTGTATTGCCTCGATCTGACGCATTGTCCTTGAAGTTTTAACAGTATTGGTAATCATTATTTTATGACAATATTCCAAAATGTTGTCGTTTTATCTAAGAACAACAGATTAATAAGGGTTCACTTTGTCTGAGAGGGCTCAATGTCTTGCCATATCGATGCCGAGACCTCAGCGACCCAGGCACTAACATCCGATGAAAAAAAACTTAATTGATTGCTTTTAATTAGATTAGTAATCTAATCTAATCTTAATCGGGGAGATCTAACCTACACATCCCCGGGTACTATGGGCAATTTAGCATGGCCAATCTGCTCTAAGCTGCATATCTATGGACGATAGGAGGAAACTAGAACACTGGGAGGAAATCCACACAGACATGGGGAGAATGTTTAAAATCCACATAGAGGGTTGCCCGAGGTTGGACCTGAACGCAGCTTCTTGGTGACGGGAGGTATCAGTGATTATCAGTGCATGGTATCCACCATGCGCATCTGTTAGTTCTGTTAGTTACTTTGGCTAACTCAAGAAACCTGTCTGACTTGTTCCTGTCACTGAACCTGACTCAGTCTGAGAACTTTATCATCGGCCATATCACCAACCTGGTTACATTTAAAATTTGGTCTCAGCATTGGAGGAATAGGACGAGAAAAGTAAACAGTGACACCCTCCAACCTCCGTCAGAGCAGGAATTAGGATAAATCCACAAAGTGGGATTTCAGTCAAGTGGGAATTCTCTTTCCCAGACGTTTGGCGTGGCTGGACCTTTATATTACATCAAAGCTGGCTTTGTCTGATTTTCCATGGACAGGTGAATCAGGGATAATGGTGCATGGAAAGAAACGTGCAGCTGGGATCACAATGAGATGAGCCATGACCTTATTTACTGGTGGGGTAGTGTCAAAGGGCCGAATGGCCCACTTGTGTCCCTCAGCCCTATGTCCTGATGTTCCATTCAGCCCTCAGACATGCTAAACAGGGACAGATCGAGGCCACTCCGATGGTTAGGTGTAGTTTTGGAAATGTACTTGGAAATTCCAGGCTGGATCAGGAAGTGACCACCACCCCACCCCCAGTCCCTGTTTCCAGGCTTCCCCTCTCTGAAACTTCTGCTCCAGATGTGGGTCATGTTGCAGACTCAGATACGCTGGGAATACAGCCACATATCCCACCCAGGGTTAAAACAACAAATCCTCTGCTCTCCCTGAATGCAACATTGTACAACACGATTTCCAGCAAAATGACCCGTTACTTTCCAAAAGCATAACATGTGAAATTAATAAATAGGAACAGGAGTAGGTCAATCGGCGCCTCAAGCTAACCCTGTCATTTAAAAAGAACATGGCCGATCTACTCCAGGGCTCAACTCCACTTTCTTGGCGACTCCTTGTATCCCTCCACACCTCTCTGAGTTAGGGAATTCCAGACAATCACTATCTTCGGAGAGAAGACATTACCCTGCATCTCAGATTGAAATCGATGTTCCTTATTCGGTATCTATATCATCGAGTTCGACACTTTGCTCAAGAATGGAAAAAACTTCTCAACCTCTACCTTCTCCAACCCCTTCTGTGTCTTGTACGTTTCAGCAGTATCACTCCTCATTCATTTAAACCCCAATGAATTATCGCCTCACCATCTTAGAGATTCTCAATAACACAACCCTTTCATCCCAGGAAACCGTCTAATGAACCAACCGAGTTCATTGCTGCATCATCATGCTGACTTTATGTTTCATACCCAGGAAGACTCCAATGTCTTTACTGTTCCTTTTCTGGAAGTCCTCTCCATTAAGTAACAGCCTGCCTTTTGATTCTCAGTGACATCCTCAAACTCGGATGTATATTGCACTCAACTCCCTCCTTCAGGCTGTCAGCTTAGATTGCAAGTAACTGATGCCATCAGACTGATATTTGTGGTAGTCCAGCAGATAAAACTTTACCATAAAGATCCAATAATCCTGACTCTCCGATTTCTGTGTTAAACAATCATCATCCCATGTTAATACAGTATCCGACGTCCTGGAGCTCCTGTTTTGTGTAAGAACTTTTGTTTTGTAATACCTTGTGGAAAATCTCTGGAAAGCCTGGTGTCCACCAGATCCCCTTTATCAAGTCCGCTTGTTACATTTACAGGCATCTCCAGAAATACTTTACATGATTTTACAGGGCAAAATATCATTTCCCTTTCACAAACACACCTTGACTCCGCGTGAAGCTTTTCTAAATGTCAATTCTTGCCAGGTTTTCCAAAATATACTAGCCCCACCTGTTTTCATTAGGTCCATGTGCCTCTAAATGTTTCCCATTCATATGTTTGTCCAAATCAGTATTAAATGTTGTAGCTGTCCTTGCATCTCCCACTCTTCCTCTAGAAGCTCATTCCATACCCACACCGCCCTCTGTGTATAAAAGCTGCCCCTTAGTCCCTTTTAAATCTACCCTCTTTCACCTTAAACCTATTCCATCTAAGTTTGGATTCCCCTACCCTTTGGAAAAGACCTTGGCTATTCACCCTATCCATACCTCTCATGATTTTATATGTTTCTATAATGTCACTCCTCAACATCGTTCCCTCCATCTGATGCTAACTTCAAGGACAAACGTTTAAAGATAAGCACTGCAAAATTGAAACAATATTAAAAACGACAGGTAACCAACACTCAGCCCAAACGTCAACCTGTGATTTGTTTTTCTCCATATTACAATACTAAGGCAGCATGAAACGCTTACTAGTGCCAATGAGAATTCAAGCACCTGAATTCCTTTATCTAAAGGGGGTGATGATGACGACAGTGAAAACGTATCTGTGGCCAGATCTATATAATACTACATGGTCAACATTATCCCTCCTGGTCTCCGTATAACTTTGTGTGGTTGTGTCTTTTTTATCTTGCATTCAATGGAGAGAACCCCATTCACATCTTAAATTCGACCCGTTATACAGAATCTTTCCTTTCACCACTGTTAAAAGCACGTTTTTCTTTTGCCACACTCTCTTTTCCCTGCCAGCCATCCTCCACTTCTAGCAAGGGATTAAAAGACCATTTTGCAATTTGAAGAATTGTCACACTGGACTGGAAACGCTAACACTGTTTCTCTTTCTCTCCAGATGGTGACAGACCTGCTGGGTTTCTCCAGAAATGAATAGGCGCAGAACAATTTTTCAATTAAATAAATAATTATGGATACTGGAAATCAAAATAAAAAAAACCTTTATAGAAGGTTCACTGGACCTGAAAGTTTAATTCCGCATTCACTCCAGAAAATTCTGCAACATCTTTAGCAATTTCTTCAGCAATTTCTGTTTATGAACAATTTCCAACGACATATTGTCAAAGATGCCCAAACATCCTGTCCAACATGGAGCATTGTACACTGGGAACTGAACAGTAACGCATGGTGACAAGTTACAAGTTCCTTGACTCTGAAACAGCATAAGGTTGGCATCACTGATACTGCAGAGCTCTGAATCATGGTCATGGAGAAAAACAGAAGGAAACACATTCACTTCAAATACAGAAGATGGCATTACTGAAAGGAAAAGATTCAGATTAGTACCTTAAATGGATATTGCTTATGTAACAAATTGGTGGCGTGACACCAAGGAAAGACTTCCAGCAGAATGAGAATATGAAAATTGAAGTATTTCCGCATCAGAAACCAGAGTAGGTCACTGAGTACAGGGCTGATGGGTGAATCGGTCTCGGTGTGAACTGGGGGACAGTCAGTAGCATTGAATTGTAGATATTGCATCGAAAACTTGGTTATCATCTGATGCTGTAGATTTCAATGACAATCTGTAACTTTTCCCCCAGGATAGTCCATCCATCTACCATTACCATCAAGTCGATCCATGGGTCAGTGACGAGTGTGGGTGAACATGGTCGGGTCGGAATCACGTGCACCTAAACCTGACGACAGCCCATTAAAGCTACCGCACTTGACTGGTTACACTACAAACATCAGGACTAACATCTGATACAGACAGAGAGATGATCCCAAGACCTACAAATCAGATCTAAGCTCTGTCGTCCTGTCAAATGCATGCATAAAAGTCGATGGACCATTAAACAACTTACTGGAGGAGAAGACTCCACAAGTATCTCCATCCTAAATAATGCAACAGCCTGGTGCATCCATGTAAAAGATACGGTATCTGCACTGTCCTCAGCCAGAAGTGTTGAGTCGATTACCCACCTCACCCTCAATATGATACCCTCAGAATCACAGATGCCCGTCTTCAACCAATTCAATTCACTGCACGTGACATGAAGAAACAGCTGGACACTGTCGATACGATAAAGGCATTTGGCCCTGACACCATTCCAGCAATAGGACTGAGGACTTTTGCTCCACAACAAGCCGTGTACCTGAGGAAGCTGTTTCATTCAAGCTCCAACTCTGACAACTCCCTGGCAATGTGGGTAATTGCTCAACTATGTCCCATCCCCTAAGAAGGGAATAATTACAATCAGACCAATTGCCACGCCCTCAGTCCCATCACGATGGTCAAATTGGTTGGGGTTGTTTTTGATAGAGCTGTCAAACAGTACAGAAATAATCGATTCAGTGTGGTTTCCGATAGGTCCCCATGTGGAGATGGTGCTGTTGTGGAATTGTCATTGGATTGCTAATCCAGACCAGGATAATTCTCTGGCAACTGGTGCAAGTTAAAAACAATTAATAAAATATCGTGATCTATTATCTGGTGTCAGTGATAGTGATCTTGTGTTCAATGTCGATTATAGACGTTGATCTCCTTCCCCAGTGTACTTTCAGGAAGTGAATCTCCCGTGCTTTCCTGTCTGGCCTAAAAGTGACTTCAGACACACAGACATGTGATACACTCTTCAATAGTCTCTGAAACGGCCAAGCAAGGCACTCAATTGTATCAAACTGCTCCGAGGTCTTAAAGGATAAAACCGGAGAGAACAGCCGGCCCCAGCCTCGTTATCAGAAAAGGGAATGGGAAACACAATCCTGTCGACCCTGCAGAGACCTCCTTCCTAACAGCTGAGAACTTGTGACAACATTTACAGAGCTTTCCCACACACTGCACAGAAGCATCGGGAAAGGAATACGTCATACAACTCATTGAGCTTTCCCTATTCTAGTTAATGGTCGAACATCTCCTCAACGCAGTTTTCCCTATACAATATACATGTCTCTTAATATGTTTAAACATTGTGAAACATAAAATGAGATCGGCTGTAGTCCATTCACCTTATCAGTTTTGCGCCTCCATTCTATGTACAGGCAGTTCACCAATAGCACGTGTTGATTAAATACATTTCGGCTGTAATGCAATTCATGAACCTTTTTCTATAAAGTGAACTGGCGTTCACTGTGAAGCGATTCCTTGTTGGGCAACAGCTGAACAGCAAATCCTGCCTCAGAAGCCCTCTATCTACAAAAGGTACAATCAATGTGTTCAGCTAAAACAGGAATGCAATCCGCTCTGCAGGCCTTGAAACTGAGCCTGAAAGTGGGAATTGTAGTCTATGTTTCGAAAGAACTTTATTTCAAACTGTGGGGAGAATCTTGGAGAGAACTGGAATTCCCCATCGGCATCACACGGTCAGTCAGCCCCCGCGTGCTTTCTGGTGAAGATTGTAGTGAAAGATATCGTGCACCAATGAGTGACTGTAGTGTGAAAGCGTTACAGTTACAGCACTGTTCCATTACAACATGTAATTTAAAGATTTATTTAGACTGTCCTATTGTTTGTTAGATCAAATTTAATTTTTGGTTTTTACTGATATTTTTGGGGGTTCGCCAATTACCCTCTTTTTTCCATAGACCCCATTATTAATATTGCACGATTTTGTACACCACAGTGTTGCACAGGAACACAGTTATTGCGTTATTGGAGAACAACCTGGCATGATAGCTGATTTTCTAACTTCACACCATAATCCTGCTCTCTCCCTATCCCTTTGTTTCCAAAAATCCTTATTTATATTCAGCCCCTTGACTTCCACAGCCTGATCTGGGAGAGAGTACCCCTGGTTCGCCAGTCTCCGAGTGCAGACATTTATTCTCATCTCAATGCAAAGTGGCCTGTCTGTACCTAATATTGTCGCCTCTTGTTTTACCATCCCTGTTTCTAATCTGTCTCGCCCTGTCAGAATGTTATATATTTCACTGAGATTTCCATTCATTTTCCTAAACCCCATTGAATACAGGTCCAGTTACCCCAAACTCTGCTCCCACAACAAGTCTGTCATCCCAGAGATCAGTCTGGTCATCCTTTGCTGCTCTCCCTCAATGTCAGGTTTGTCATCTGTTAGGAAAAGAGACCAAAACTGCACACAATACTGCACAATGTTCGAGATGGCGTCTCACCAAGGCCCTGTACAGCTGCAGTAAGATACAATTACTCCTGTACTCAAATCCCCTGAAATGAAGGCGAATACAGCATTTTTCTTCCTTCCTGCTTTCTACTCCTGCAATATTGCTTTCAGTGATTGGTGTACAGGGAGATCCAGATTCCTTTCAAAGTTACAGTTCCCCACGTGCTGGTCCGACATGCAATGGTCAGTGTGCCAATGCCATTCCCAGTATTGACTTCTGGCTTCAGAACTCACTGCCCTACATGGACTCGGAGGGCTACGCAGAAATAAACAAAAATGCAGCTTAAGTTCATTTATAGTGCAACATTTTTCAACCACTCCTTTTTCAAATGAGAGGCTGCCAGTCCATTGTTCCCATCAAAGTACACAACATCTCATCTCTCCCATTGCTATTCATCTGCCACATATTTGCCCAGTCACTCCACTTGTCTCAGTCACCTTGGAGCTTTTTTATATCCTCCTCATCCACTCACAAGCTGACATTGTTTAGTGCTGTCAGCAGACTTAGGAATGGTGCATTTGCGCCCCTCACCCAAAGATATGATGTTTATTGGGAATAGCTGGAGCCCAAGACACGATCCGTACAATATCCTCTAAGCGTTCCATTTAAAAATAAAACATGGTTTTATTCCTACTCACTGTTTCCTGCCAGCGCTCCCATTCTAAATCTATGACCATATATTAGCCCCAGTCCCATAGGATTCGAATTTGCACAATAGGCTTGGGGCTTTATCAAAAATCTTTCTGTTAATCCACTCATATTGCATTGATACCTCCTACATAATTTTACTAAAAGCCACTTTCTCAAATCTGATTCCCATGTCATAAATCTCTGTTGCCTTTGCCTATGCCCATTAATTTCAGTCCAATACTTTCTCGAAACTCTTTAGTTGCTATTTACATTCTATTCCCCTTTTCTCACAAGACTGAAATTCCCTAGTATTGCTAGGAAGTTTTCTTTTTGGTTTTGTTTTCTTCTGTGAAGGCATAATTAAAGTATTTGCTCCATAGTTCTGCTATTTCCCAGTTCTCAATTATCTGGTATCAGACTGTAAGAAATCTGCAACTTTTTTCTCTTAATTTTGCCATTGACATATTTCCAGAAAATATTTCAAGTTCTCTCTTATCAACTTTGTTAAGATAATCTCCAGAAACCCATCAATTCCTACCTTAAACTACTCAATGATTGACATTCCACAGCCATACAATCACAGAAGCACAGACTCTGTACTCCCAGAAATACAGCACAGTCTACATTCGGCCCACATTCCGACACAAGACCTTAGCAGTGAATCTTAAAGCATTTGAAGTGCACAACAGTGTTGTTTCTAATGGTTTGAGGTTAGCATGACAACTCCACGCTCAAGAAGTGCATTCCAGACCCCAACACGCTCTGGTTGAAAAACAATTCTCAAATCTTCACTAAACCGCAAATCCTTCACTTTTAAAGTGTGGCCCTTTGAGTAACAGCAACAGCTGCTGTCGATTCACCCTGTCCATGTACCTCGTATTCCTATCCTTCTGAATCACAGACCTCGCAGCCTTCTCTCCTCCAAACTAAACAACCTGAGGTTATCCAGCCTCTCTCCATAGCTGATATGCTCCATCCCTGGGAATATCTCTGCACCCCCTCCACTACAATCACATCCTTCCTGTAACGTTGTTCCCAGACCTACACACAGTATTCCATCTTGCCCTCACCAAAGTTCCGCATAGTTCTTATAATCTATGCCTCGATTAATAAAGGCTATGGTTACATTCCCCTAGCCTTTCCCAGATTGTGTATTAACCTGTGCAGACACATTCAGCGATGTCTGGAGAAGCACCCTCTGAGCTTCCGAGTGTGCTGCCATTCATTGTGTACTCCCCTGACTGGTTCCTTCTTCCAAAGTGCATCACCTCATATTTATCAGGGTTACATTCCATCTGCCATTGATCCACCCATCTGACAATTCCATCAGTATCTACCTGCAACATAAGGCCTTCCTCCTCACTGCCAACCATCCGACCAATCTTTGTATAAAATCCAAACATATTTATTCCACACCCCACCCCTCGTCCATATTCACAGCTGCATCATTTATGAATACCACAAATAATAAGGTTAAAAATCTCTCAACATCAGTTACATCACATGGTTCTGCACATTGATGAAGCAGCAGTGTTTCGAAAGCTAGTGCTGCCGAATAAACCTGTTAGACTATGGTCTGGTGTTATGCTATTTTTAGATTTGTCCAACACAGCCCAACACTGGGGTGGCACGGTGGCACAGTGGTTAGCACTGCTGCCTCACAGCGCCAGAGACCTGGGTTCAATTCCCACCTCAGACGACAGCCTGTGTGGAGTTTGCACGTTCTCCCCGTGTCTGCGTGGGTTTCCTCCGGGTGCTCCGGTTTCCTCCCACAGTCCAAAGATGTGCAGGTCAGGTGAATTGGCCATTCTAAATTGCCCGTAGTGTTAGGTAAGGGGTAAATGTAGGGGTATGGGTGGGTTACGCTTCGGCGGGGTGGTGTGGGCTTGCTGGGCCGAAGGGCCTGTTTCCACACTGTAAGTAATCTAATCTAATCTAAAACACTAGCACCTCCGAATCACAAATAATAAGGGACGCAGTGCTGATTACCGTCGTACAACATTGGACACTAGCCTCCAGTCACACAAACAACCTTCGACCACTCCCCTCTTTCTCCTACTACTAAAGTTGGTTTAGATGCAACTTGGCAAGTTACTAATGAGTCCTACGAGTTCACTGGTTATTCTGTTCCGCTTGACACACTTGTAGATTATCTGGGGATTCTCTGTAATCTTGTCCATAAGACCATTAGACATAGGAGCGGAAGTAAGGCCATTCGGCCCATCGAGTCCGCTCCGCCATTCAATCATGGCTGATGGGCATTTCAACTCCACTTACCCGCATTCTCCCCGTAGCCCATAATTCCTTGTGACATCAAGAATTTATCAATCTCTGCCTTGAAGACATTTAGCGTCCCAGCCTCTACTGCACTCTGTGGCAATGAATCCCACAGGACCAACACTCTCTGGCTGAAGAAATGTCTCCGCATTTCTGTTCTGAATTTACCCCTTCTCATTCTAAGGCTGTGTCCACGGGTCCTAGTCTCCTTGTCTAACAGAAGCAATTTCCTAGCGTCCACCCTTTCCAAGCCATGTATTATCTTGTAAGTTTCTATTAGATCTCCCATTAATCTTCTAGACACCAATGAATACAATCCCAGGATCCTCAGTCGTTCCTCGTATGTTAGACCTACCATTCCTGGGATCATCCGTGTGAATCTCCGCTGGACACGTTCCAGTGCCAGTATGTCCTTCCTGAGGTGTGGGGACCAAAACTGGACACAGTACTCCAAATGAGGCCTAACCAGAGCTTTATAAAGTCTCAGTAGTACAACGGTGCTTTTATATTCCAACCCTCTTGAGATAATTGAAAACATTGCATTCGCTTTCTTAATCACGGACTCAAACTGCATGATTATCTTTGGAGAATCCGCAACTAGCACTCCCAGATCCATTTGTACTTTGGCTTTATGAATTTTCTTACCGTTTAGAAAGTAGTCCATGTTTGTATTCTTTTTCTTTATTTCTTTTGTCCTGCCTTGCCCCTGTTTTAGTCAGTCCCCTCCACGCACAGAATTTCCTCCTTATTGCAGTCTTCAATGGTTTGTCCCTTATCCTGTCATTATTTGCCTTGAATGTGGATTAGACAGCCTAATAAATTTCCTGTTAATTTCCAACTTGCTGTATGTTTTGTGAGTTTTATAAGTTCACAGTGACCCACAGCTGATTCATTGAAACTCTAGAGAACATAGGCCGAGCTTCCTCATCACGCAATCTCGCCATCTGAGGGACTTATCTGGATAATATCCATTACACTTCCTCTGTGGTCAGTATATTCTTTCTTAGATTTGGTCACCAAAACTGTTCTCAATACTCTAGGTACAGTCTCACCAATAGTCTGTGAAACTACTTCAACGTGTCTTTACATCTATATTCTGACTCCCTTAAAGGAAGGCAAACCAAACTTTAAGTCTCCACTTACATATATTCCTCCAAATACCCTTCACATCATTGTATTTTCGAACTCACTGTGTGAGTTCTTATAGAAAGCCTTCTGATAACCTAAAATATGCCAATTCTACTGGATCCCCATGATCGATGCTGTAAGAATCAACTTCAAACAATTCCAAAGTTTGTCAAGTATGATTTCCCTTTCAGAAATGCATACTGAGTCTCTCAAAGTTTGCTGTTAATGTCTAAATATCCAATATCACATCCTATATAATATATTCCAACAGTTTCCCAACAAATGTCAAGTTAATTGGTCTGCAGTTCTCCACACTATCTCTTCTTCTCTTTATAGATGCTTCGATCATTCATCTATAGTGCTTGGATCACGTTTACGAATGTACATTTATCTACATCAGCTTCTGGACTCTGCAGAATGTACAGGAAAATAGAACGCAGTCATCGACAATGCAATCAATACTTCCATTTGTGATTTATTTCTGAAGATTTTGGTATGAAGAACATCAGGTTTGTCAAGGTTAGCAATGCTCAATCCAGCTGCATGTTCAATATTGCCTTGTTACTGATATGAATTGACTTTATGTCTTTACTTCCACAAGTCCTAGACAATCACTTCGTATTTCTGTGTGATTTTCTGGATCTTACTCCATTAAGACAGATGTAAAGTAACTGGTCATTTGTTTTGCCATTTCCCTGTTATTCACCATAAAGATGTCTCTCCCGATTGCAAATTTCCACATTTGACTATTTTTTTTTCTTTTGAATTATAGATAATCGATTTTTGCAGTCCTTGTATTCCTGTTTGTTTGCATGCATGTTCGCTTTTTGATTTCGTGATCAGTTTCATGAACCTCCTTTTCTGGATTGCAATTTTCTGAGAATTCTTTGGATTCCACAATGTCTGGAATTCTTCTGAAGTCGCTTCCTGTGATTAATATATTCTTTAATTTGTTATGTTGATCATCGAGTCACTTACTCACTCTTTAGTATTTTCACCTGAAATAAGTCGACATATCTTTCAGACTATGCAGTATTTCTATAAATCTCCTGGTCCTCACCAGATATATTCAGGAACACAGTAGGAGGACAGAGAAGTAATAGTGGGGGCCCTGGTTGGTACTTTTGTATCATCAGTAGCCAACGGGTGAGGTCCCGGAGGACTGGAGGGTAGCGAATGCTGTGCCCTTATTCAAGAAGAGCTACAAAGAAAAACCTGGGCATTAGAGACCAGTAAACCTAACATCACTAGTAGGTAAGTTTCTTGAGAAGCCTCTGAGAGAGACGATATACATGCATTTGGCAAGGCAGGGTGTGATTATGAGCAGTCAGCACGTCTTTGTGCGTGGGAGATCATGGCTCAAAAATTTGTGAGAGTGCTTTGGTGAAATGACCAGTAACTTTGACAAGGGCATGGTGGTATACGTAGTGTATATGGATTTCAGTAAGGCCTTCAGTAAGGTTCCACATGGTAAGCTGCTCTGGATGTTTAGATCATATGGAATTGAGGGGGAGCTTGCAATTCAGATCCAAAATTTGCTTGACGGTAGGAAACATACAGTTAAAGTGGAAGGATGCTTGTCGGACAGAATGCCTATGATGAGTGGAATGCCTCCGGGGTCGGTTCTGGGGCAATTACTGTTAGTTTTGTCCATGTATATTGCATATATGTATGACACACATCTATAATTTAGATCAGAATGTACAGGCATGAATTGTAAGTTTCAAGGTGACAGAAAAATAGGTGGTATCGTGGACAGTGAGGAAGATTATCAGAAATTTCAGAAATTACAGCAGTGCCTTAATCAGGTGAGGAAGTGGGCCGAGAAATGGCAAATGGAGATTAATACGGATAAGTGTCAGTTCTTGCATTTTAGAAAGTCAAATCAAGGTAGGAGTTTCATGGTGAATGACAGGGTCTTAAGGAGTGTATTGAGACAAAGGGACCTTGGAATTCAGGTTCAAGGTTCTCTGAAAGTGGAGTCGCAGGTAGATAGGGCAGTGAAAAATGGCATTTGGCAAACTGACCTTCATAAGAGTAATGAGTATCGAAATTAGGGAGTTATGTTGCAGTTATACAGGATGGTGGTGAGGCAATCCTGGTAGTGTTATGTTCAGTGTTGTTCACTTTGCTATAGGAAGGATGTTATTAAACTGGAAATAGTGCAGAAGAAATTTACAAGGATGTTGCCCGGACTCAATGGTCTGAGATATAGTGAGAGGTTGGGCAAGCTCGGAGTTTTTACTTTAGAGTGTATGAGACTGAGGGGGATCTGATAGAAGTGTATAGGATCATGGGAAGTATAGATAGAGTGAATGCACTCAGTCTTTTTTTTCCACATGATTGAACAACCCACGAACTGGAGGGCATCAATTTAAGATTCGAGGGGAAAGAGTAAAAGGGAACCTGAGGGGCAATTTCTTTTACACACAGGGTAGTGTGCACATGGAATGAGCTGCCAGCAGAAGTGGTTGAGGGAGGTACATTCACAAAATTTAAAATTTGGACAAATACACGGATAGGAAAGAAGAAGAAGGATATGGGGCAAGAGCAGGGAAATGGGGTTAATGTGAATGGACATTTTGTTTGGAATGGACCAATTTGGGCTAAAGGGCCTTTCTGCGTGCTGTCGGACTCTATGACTCTCACAATCATTGCTTCTCCCATTGAATTTTATATTATATTTCCCCAATTCATTGGAGCGTGCCTGACCCTCTAGTCTCCGGGCTTCCATGATGTTTGACCAGAATGGTCACACATTCGATATTGTATTCAGACACCATGTAAAAATGTAACATATTGATGTCACTATTCTTCCAAAGCTGCTTCAGAGCAAGGTTATTAATTAGTCCTCCTGACAACACAACACCAAATCTGAAATAACCTGCTCTCTAGTTTGGTTCACAACACACTGTTCAACCTACCTAATACACACTTACGGAAGTTTATCTTCACAGTATTAGTAGTCACTGCAGTTTCGGTGCAACTTGAGACCATCCATTATTACTGCAGCACACACGATTATTTGTTACTCATTCACAGGATGAGGGTGTCGCTGGATAACCAGCATTTATTGCCAATGCCAGAGGGCAGATAAGAGTCAGCAGCGTTGTCTTAAGTCTGCAGTCACATGCAGGCCACACCAGGTAAGGACAGCAGTATCCTTCCCTCAAGAGCATCAGTGAACCAGATGAGATCTTCCAACAATCGACAATGGATTCCTGGTCATCATAAACCCTTGAATCCAGATATATATTGAATTCAAATTCCACTATCTGCCTTGTCAGGATTTGAATTCATGTCCCCAGAATATTACCTGGGTCTCTGGGTTAAGACCCCAGTGATAATATCACTGTGTCATTGCTCCCCCTTGAATATACTTGCATACCTAATTTCCAGAGCATATGTTGTAAAGTATTTACGTGACAGATTTGGTTTTGATATATATTACACTAATGTTTGCTTCCCCTTGCTATTTGTAAGATCCACACAAACTGATTCTGTGCGGAGCGAGGGAAAGGGTCTGAGGCGTTATTCCTGATACACTTCGACAAGACGTTCAGGGAGACTCAACTCAACGCTGAGATGATCTGAAGAATTGGTCAGCAATACAGGACAAGCATCATTATTCTTTCCCCCCACTTTGCCAGGATAAGTGTCACCATATTCTTCTGCTCCATCACACTCACTGTGTGTTATAACACCTACCCCCGAACAAGGCTCACACTCTATTTCCAAATAAGGCTCAAGCACGACCTCACTCACTGTTGAATTCAGCACCTTCCTTCCCTCACTTTTTCTGTCACTGACGCAATAGCCCCGCACACTAATACCACTGCATGGATACAACACTGTGGTCAGACTCCCTCCGGACATCTCACTCTTCCCCCTTCCCCTATACCAGCATTAACAGCAGGGACACCCACTCCCACCCTCACTCCGTCCCTCCTCTTCTCCCATTCCAGGAGAAACATCCTGGAATAGGACATAAAGGGCTACGCAGGGTGTTAGAGGGCCCGATATCCGTTCCCTCACCCTCTACCTCGACATGTGGGGCGGATCCTGGAAAGAGCCAGAGAAGACCAGGACACCTTGTGTGGAGATTCTGAAGCATCGACATCCCACCTGCCAAGTAAGCTGCAATGTTCAGTAAAGAGCAATTCTCAATTTAAACTCGCTGGCAGTTCCAATCTCATCTCTCTCACTTTTCAGGCTTAGTTAAAAGATGTCAGATGGAGACAGAGCGTCTGCAATGGGATACAGACAGGGGGAGGGCAGGGCATCTGCAATGGGATACAGACAGGGGAAGGACAGATCACCTGCAATTGGATACAGACGGGGGGAGGGCAAAGCGTCTGCAATGGGATACAGACAGTGAAGGGAAGACTGTCTGCAGTGGGATACAGACGGGGGAGGACAGAGCGTCTGCAATGGAATACAGACAGGGGGAGTTAAAAGCGCCTGCAATGAGATACAGACAGCGGAGGGCAGAGCGAGGGCAGAGCGTCTACAATGGGATACAGTCAGGGGAAGGGCAGTGTGCCTGCAATGGGATACAGACAGGGGAAGGGCAGAGCGTCTGCAATGGGATACAGACAGGGTAAAGGCAGTGCATCTGCAATGGGATACAGACAGGGGAGACAGAGCGTTTGCCATGGGATACAGACAGGGCTGGGCAGTGTGTCTGCAATGGAAGACAGACTGGGGGAGGGATGCAGCTCTGCAATGGGATACAGACAGGGGAAGGGCAGAGCGTCTGCAATGGGATACAGACAGGGGGAGGGCAGAGCGTCTGCAATGGGATACAGACAGGGGGAGGGAAGAGCGCCTGCAATGGGATACAGACAAGGGAAGGGCAGGCGTCTGCAACGGGATACAGACACGGGAGGTCAGACCGTCTACAATGGGATACAGACAGGGGGAGGGAAGAGCGCCTGCAATGGGATACAGACAGGGGGAGGGAAGAGCGCCTGCAATGGAACACTGATGGGTGAATGGCAGAGAGTCTGCAGTGGGATACAGACAGGGGAGGCATAGTGTCTGCAGTGGGATACAGACGGGGAGGGCAAAGCATCTGCAATCGGATCCAGACAGGGGAAGGGCACAGCGTCTGCAATGGGATACAGCTAGGGGAAGACAAAGCGTCTGCAGTGGGATACAGATAGGGGGAGGGCAGAGCGTCTGCAGTGGGATACAGATGGGGAGGGCAGAGAGTCTGCAATGGGATAAAGACAGGGGAGGGGAGAGCATCTACAATGCGATATAGACAGCTGAAGGCAGTGCGTCTGTAATGGGATACAGACGGGAAGGGTAGATCGTCTGCAATGGGATACAGACGGGGGAGGGCAGAGCGTCTGCAATGGGATACAGGCAGGAGGAGGGCAGAGCGTCTGCAATGGAATACGGACAGGAGGAGGGCACAGCGTCTGCAATGTGATACAGACAGGGGGAGGCCAGAGCAAGGGCAGTGCGTCCACAATGGGATACAGACAGGAGAAGGGCAGAGCGTCTGCAATGGTATACTGATGGGTGAGTGCAGAAGGTCTGCTATTCGATCCAGACGGGGAGGCAGAGCATCAGCAATGGGATACAGACGGAGGAGGGCAGTGCTTCTGCAATGGGATACAGACAGTGGGAGTGCAGATCATCTGCAATGGGAAACAGACTGGTGGAGGGAATAGCAACAAACAATGGCGCACAAACAGAGAATGGCTGTGAGCAAATCTTCAGCAGAAAAAAACCAGTACAATATATATGTGATGGAAATTTTCTGTTTTGTGGAAAAGACGAAACAGCAGAAATTTATTTAAATGCAAGGAGAATGCCGAACTCAGTGTTACAGAGGGATTTGTGTGTCTTAGTACATGGATCACATCAAATTAAACTGAAGATGTAGCAAGTGATTTGGAAGGTAAATGTCGTGATCCTCTTTCGTGCAAGGGGTGTTGGGTATGATCTTAGCGATGTTTTCTGCATCAGTACAGGGCATTACTGAGATTACATCTGTTGCATTATGTGTAGTTATAACAGCCTAAACTGAAAAAAAAAACAAAATTGCTTTCTAAACGTCTCAAAGATGTTTCTCTTTACGCATTCTTGGAATGAAGGCATTAGGTTGTGAAGAATTAACAGTTCGGCCTGAGAATGAGGGATGTTTTATTGACCATATAAGATCTTGAGAAGAATGTAGTTGGTGAAAACCAGCTGGATATTTCTCATTGTGTGGGAGAATAAAACTGGGGAAATAATTTAAGAATAAGTCAGTTTCAAAGGAAAGGTCATTTGACAGTAAAATTGAACTGTGAATTCTCTTCCTACATGCTGATAGTCAAGCTGAGCTTTTTCAGCAATTACTGTATATGTTTAAGAATATTCATTTTAACACAGATATTGTGAAGACATGAAACACTAATTTTTACATTATGCAAGCACATAGTAACACATCTTCAAAACAAGTAGAACCATTTATTGTTAATGAATTGATACTGCAATAATGCACTGACCTGGAGTCGAGAATGTGATGGAGTCATATAGTTCAGACAATGTTCAAGAAGAGCTCACTGAGTCCAGTGTGGGACTGAAAACGTTACTGATTTAACTTACTTTTGGAAAATGTAGCCTATCTGTGGAGAAACACTCTATTGCTCCCTTTCAGTTTCCCAATCGCTCATCACAGCAATGTGTGGGAGTGCAAAAAGCCCAGTCGTCTTTCCCACTAATGGAGGATTCCTGATGAGGATTCATTGGAATCCCCTCATTGCCTGAAACAAAGCAATTCAGCCAAATTCAACAGTTTCATGGAGAAATCCCATTGTCAGAAGGCTGTGCAAGCAGAATAACAACAGAAGTAATTATCTGACTCGATAGTGAGGGGAACAGACAGGAGATTCTGTGGCTGCAAATGGGAATCCGGAATGGTGTTTAGCCTCCCATCTGCCCAGGGTCCAGGATGTCTCAGAGTGGCTGCAGAACGTTCTCACTGGGGGTTGGGGGGGGCAGTGGGGGGGAAGCATCCAGAAGTCATTGAGCACATTGGTACAAAGGACAGAATGACACAGGTAGAAATAGTGACGACATCCTGCAGAGTGATTGTAGAGAGCTAGGGAAAAGGATAAAAGACAGTGCTAATATCCAGTTTACTTCCCGTTCTCTGTGCTAGTGAGGGTAAGAATAGGATGATATGGCAGATGAAGGGGTGGCTAAAGAATTGGTGCAGGGGCAGAGATTTTTGGATTACTGGGATCTTTTGGTGGGAAAGGTGACGTGTTCAGGAAGGACGGGTTGTACCTGAGCTGGAAGGGGACCAATATCCTGGCAGGCAGGTTTGCAACTGCTGCAAGGGAGGGTTTCAACTAGATTGGCTGGGGTTGGGGAGTGGTGGGATCCTCAACAGCAGGGAGGCAATTGCGAGGCTCGAAGGAGATACAGTAATCAGAAACAGTAAAATGAAGAGACTGGTCAGGCTATACAACGACAGGGAGCCAGGAATGTCTGTTGGATTAAATTGCAACTGTTTCAATGCAAGATGGCTGACAGGTAAGGCTGATGAACTCAGGGCGTGGATCGGTGCATGGGGCTGGAATATTATAGCCATTACTGAAACATGGCTAAGGGAGGGACAGCATCGGGAGCTTAATGTACCAGGGCACAGGTGTTTTATGTGGGACAGAGATGGAGGAAAGAGGGGAGGGGAGTTTCATTTTTGATTAAGGCGAGTAACGCAGCAGTAAACGGAGATAAAATAACTGATGGGTCATCCAGTGAGGATTTGTCTGGGGAGCTCATAAACAAGAAGGGAATGGTGATAGGATTTGGATTGTACCATAGGCCCCCAAATAATAAACGAGGAATTAGGGGAACAAAAGTATGCAGACAGACTGGGGAGACTTGCAGGGCCAATAGGATTGCATTAGTAGGAGATTTTAATTTTCCGAACATAGTCTGGGAATGACATAGAATTAAGGACTGGGATGGGGTGTATCTATTAAATGGGTTCAGAATAGTTTCCTCAAGCACTAAGTAGAGGGTGCAACTCGGGAAGAGACGAAGCGTGACCTACTCTAAGATCTAGGGCAGGACAGGTGACTGAGGTGATAGTGGGGGAGCACTCTGGGACCCGTGAACATAGATCTATTAATTTTTAAATAGTAATGGAGAAGGACAAAACTGGCCAACATGTTCAAGTTCAAACTTGGGGCAAGGTGAATTTTGATGGAATTAGACAGGAGCTTGTAGGGGTTGGTTGGAGGAGTTTGTTTGCAGTAGAAGGGACCTCTTGCAAGTGGGAGGCCTTTAAAAGTGAAATGTCTACAGTTCAAGGTCTATATGTTACTGTGAGGGTAAAAGGCAAGGTTGGTAGGAAGAGGGAACCTCGGATGTCAGGAGATATTGAGGCTTTGACCAGCAAAAAGGAGGCGTGGCTCAGGTCCAGGCAGCTGGGATCGAGGGAATGCCTGGAGGTATACAGGGGGATACAGGAGTTTACTGAAGAAGGAATACAGGAGGGCGAAAAGAGGGCACAAGATAGCTTTGGCTGAGAAGTTTAGGATGAATCCAAAGAGGTTCATTAAGTATATTAAAGTAAAAGGAATAACTAAATGAGAATATGACCCCTCAAGATCCAAAGTGGACATGCATGTCTAGAACCATAGGAGATTTGCGAGATTCTCAATGAATATTTCTCCTCTGTCTTTACCGTGGAGAAATACATGAAACTTGGGAGGTTAACAAAATTCGTAGTGTTATCTTGGGGTGAGTCAACATCACAGGAGAAGATGTGTTGGATGCATTAGAATGTATGAAGGTGGATAAATCTCCTGGTCCTAAACAGATGCATCCAAGAATACTGCAAGAGGTTACAAAAGAAACTACGGGGACCCTGGTTGATATGTTTGCATCATCGTTAGCGACAGGTTAGGTTCCAGAATATTGGAGATTAGCAAATGTTGTGCCATTACGCAAAAAGGGAAGCAAAGAAAAATCTGGGATCGATAGACCAGGAAGTCTAACATCTGTGGTACGTAGGCTGCTTGAGAAGAGTCTGAGGGATGAGATATGCATGCATTTGGAAAGAGAAGGTTTCTTTAGAAATAGTTTATTTGAAAGATTCCCTACAGTATGGAAACAGGCCATCTGTCACAACAAGACCACACCGACCCTCCAAACAGTAACCCACCCAGTCCCATTCCCTTACCCTATATTTACCCCTGAAGAATGCACATAACACTATGGGTAACTTAGCATGGCCAATTCACCTGACCTACAGATCTTTGGATTGTGGAAGGAAAATGGAGCACACAGAGGAAACACACACAAACGCAGCGAGAATGTGCAGTCTCCACACAGAGAGTCACCGGAAGCTGGAACCAAACCCGGATCCATGGCACTATGTGGCAGCAGTACTAGCCACTGAACTACCATGTCACCCTTGCTTTTTTCAACACAGTTGAATGACACAGGTACAAAATCTATTCTGCCCTTCACCCATGATGCACGTTCCAATATCACATACCATGAATAATTTATTCTCCACTGAAAGTGTCATATTATTATTATTTATTAGTTTTATATTATTAATTTTAATAATTATTATTAATAGTTGTTATTAGACTGGAAAGATTGCATGGCTTAGTGAGTAGGAGATTTAGGAGTGATTGACATCACCTGATGAAGGAGCGTCGCTCCGAAAGCTAGTGTGCTTCCAAATAAACCTGTTGGACTATAACCTGGTGTTGTGTGATTTTAAACTTTGTACACCCCAGTTCAACACCGGCATCTCCGAATCATGACTAAAATAGGTGGTATCGTGGACTGTGCGAAAGTATATCAGAAATTGAAGCAGGACCTTGATCAAGCTGGAGAAGTGGACTGAGAAATATTTTTGCAACGTGAGATCAAGGTAGGAGTTTCATGGTGATTGATAGGATGTTAAGGAGTGTAGTTGAGCAGAGAGACCATGGAGTTTAGGTCCACCGTTCTCTGAAAGTGGGGTCATAGTTAGACATGGTAGTGAAGAAGGCTTTTGCCACACTAGCAAGCATTGGTCAGGACATGGAGGAGAGCAGTTGGGAAGTTATGTTGCAGTTATACAGGATGTTGGTGAGGCTGCATTTGTAGTGTTGTGTTCAGTTTAGTCACTTTGCGATCGGAAGGATGTTTTTAATTTGGAATGTGTGCAGACGGAATTTATAAAAATGTTGCCAGGACCCAACAGTATGAATTATTGGGAGAGGTTGGACAAGCGAGGACTTTTTTCTTTAGAGCACAGGAGAGGGGTCTTATAGAAGTTTACATAGTTAGGGTGAATGGACCCAACCTTTTTTTCCTAGATTTGGGGAATCAAGGAGGGGAAAGCATCAGTTTAAGGTGAGAGGGGAAAGAATAAAAGGGAAACTAATGGAAACTGTTTTACACAGAGAGTGGCAGACAAGGAGTTGAATCATTTATATTAACGATATTTAAATGGCATTTGGGCAAGTACATGGACAGGAAGGGTCGAGAATGGTATGGGCCAAGTGTTGGGAAATGAGTTTTGTGTGTTTTGATATTTGGGTCAGCATGGACGAGTGTGGGCCAAAGGGCCTCTCTGCCTCTCTCCATGCTGTAGGACTTGATGACTGTACAAATAGAACAGCATTTGGGTCAAACTCTCATTTTTCCTAAGGTCATAAGTTCGAATCAGATTTGGACAATGTTCTTTCAAGTTAACTTTGCAGATATTTTGCTTTTCAGTTTGTTATCAACAATGCGTATGTGTGTGCGCATGCGTGAGTGTGTGTGTGTGTGTGTGTGTGTGTGTGTGTGTCTGTCTGTCTGTGCGTGTGTGCGTCTGTGTGTCTGCCTGTGTGTGTGTGTGTGTTTCTCAGTATTTTTCAAAGGGAAATATCACTGTACATATTTGCAATATCCTCTTGTCATTCCTCTTTCCATCATAGTTTGTTTTGGTCATAGACATGTTGTTTTCGTAAATTAAAGAAATCTGCCTGACTTGGTCCTAACACTGACCCTGACACACTCTGAGAACTATATCATTGGCCATATCACCAACATAGTTATAATTATTTTTTGTGGGCAGTGGAGGAGTGGGGCTAGAAAAGGGAGAAGTGAGCCAAAACAACACGGAACTATCGACTCAATCAGCCAACGTCAGAGACGAGGAGTTCCTTGGAGGGGATTCTGAGGGATAGAATTTCCATTTATTTAGAAAGACAAGGAATGATTAGGGATAGTCAATATGGATTTGTGTGATGGAAATCATGTCTAATTAATGTGATTGAGTATTATGAAGAGATGACACAGAAGATTGAAGATTACACTGTGGTGTACAATTTTTGCACAAACTTCAGCAAGGCATTTAATAAGGTTCCCCATCGTAGACAGATTACTAAAATTAGGTTATATGTAATCTAGGAAAAGCTAACCAACTGGATACAAAATTGGATTGAAGGTAATGGATTGTTTTCCAAACTGAAGACCTGTGGCCAGCGGTGTGCTGAAAGAATCAGTGCTGAGCTCGCTGCTTTTCATCATGGATACAAACAACTTTGATGTGATTATCGGAGGCATGGTTAGTAAGTTTACAGATAACATCACCAAATTGGTTCAGTGGACAGTGAAGAAGATTATCTCAGAATATAACGGGATCCTTGATCATCAATGAGCCAAGGACTGGCAGATGGAGTTTAATTTAGATATTTGTGAGGTTTTACATTTTGGTAAGTTAAAGCGGGGTAGTGCCCTGGGAAATGTTGCTTAACAAAGAGACCTACGGGTGAAGATTCATAGTTCCTTGTAAGTGGAGTTTGGGTCGGTAGAGTAGTGAGGAACATGGTTGACATGCTTGCCTTAATTGGTCAGAACATTGAGAATAGGAGTTGGAGTAACGTGTTGCGATTGTACAGGACGGAGGTGAGGCCACTTTAAGAATACTGCGTACATATCAGTTGACTCTTGTTAAGCTTGAAAGGGTGCAGAAAAGATTTACAAAGATTTTCTGGAACCTGAGGGTTTGAGCTCCAGGGAGATGATGAACAAGATGAGGCTTTTTCCCCTGGACTGTCAGAGACTGAATGGTGACATGACAGATGTTTAATAAAGTCCTGAGGGGCATGGATAGTCTGATTGGACAAGATCTTTTTCCCAATGTAGGGGCGTCCAGAACTAGATGGCATAGGGTGAAGGTGACAGGGCAATGACTTAGAAGGGACCTGAGGGGAAAGCTTTTCATACAGAGGCTGGTGGGTGTGCTGTCAGAGAAACTAGTGAAAACGGGTACAATTGCATGTTTACAATGTAACTGGATAGGTACATAAATAGCAATGGATCATGTGATGTGGGCCAAATGCTGGCAAGTGGGACGAGATCTGATTAAGATGCCTGATTGGCATGGTTAAATTGGACAAAAGGATCTTTTTCCACGCTGTATGATTCTCTTATTCTCACAGCGGGATGAGGAAGAATTCTAAAAGGGCCATTCGAATGGGAATTCTCTTCCCCGGAAGTTTGTGGTGCCTCTCTGATTACAAGTATTCACAGCTGAGTTAGTTAAAGATTTGACAGAAAAGTGAGTCACGGATAATGGGACACAGACAGGACGATGAGGCTGAGACCACAATCTGATCAGCCAGAATCTTAATGCCTGGTGGAGAAGGCTCAAATTCTCTAATGACCCACTCCTGCTCCTCACTCCCATGTTTCTGTGTTCCATTCAACCCCTCTAACCTGCTAGACAGGAAAAGTTAGAGTCCACTTATTGTTATAGCATGGTGCACAGAAATAGAGGAAACAGTTCAGTCCCTCGAGACTGTCCCACTCGGTTTGGGAGATTTGAAAAATGTAATTGGAAGACCCAGGCTGGATATGGAAGATGTTGCTCATTTTTCTTTACAAAATTTCACCTCCCTGTACCTTGTGCTTCATTTGTTGATCATGTTGTAGACCCAGATTCACTGTGAATACGGCCCCCCAATCTCACCCCGTGATGGCTCACAAAATCCACGGGTCTCCCTGATTGCAATATTCCATAAAAGACCTTCCAGGAAAATTACACATACTAACCTTCCAATAACAGAATGGGAGAACATCAGAAACAGGGGCAGGTCATTCACATCCCAAGCCTGCCTTGCCCTTCACTAAGATCAAGGCTGACCTGCTCCAAGTCTCAAATCTACTTAATGTCCAAGTCTTCTCGAGCACTTCCATAGAACACAGAACAAAGAACAGTACTGATTTGGAGATGTCGGTGTGCGACTGGGGTGTACAAAGTTAGAAATCACATAGCACCAGGTTATAGTCCAACAGGTTTAATTGGAAGCACATTAGCTTTTGGAGTATCGCTCCTTCATCAGGTGATAGTGGAGGGGTCGATCGTAACACAGAATCTATAGCAAAAATTTACAGTGTGATGTAACTGAAATTATACATGGAAAAACTGATTGTCCGTTAAGCCTTTCATCTGTTAAAATTCCATGATAGTTTCACTTCTTTTATGTGTAAATCACAAAACCTTTATTTAAAAAAAAATGTTGCATTCTCAGGTGAGCTGTGAACAATGGTGATAGCAAGTAAAATGTTGGAGGTGTTGGCCCCCTGTGTTCTCTGATGTTTAGATTGATTCTAAGCTAAAAAGTGAGATAACGGAGTTTTACATGAATTCATGCAGATTTTGAGCTCGAGGTTCTACATGAATGCATGCAGTTAGGACCTTCAGCCCTCGACGTTGTGTTGTTTGTCCTATTCTAACCTACATGCTTCCGTTCACTTTGTTCCATGTGCCTATCCAAGAGTCTCTTAAGTTTCCCTCACGTATTTGACTCTACTACACTGATGGTAGTGCATTCAACACACCCTCCACTCTCTGTGTAAATAATCTACCTCTGATATCTCCCCTAAAACTTCCTCCAATTACCCTAAAAAATTCCACCTAGTGATAGACATTTCTGCCATGTGAATATGTCTCTGGCTATTCACTCTCTATCTGCCTCTCATCATCTTGTACACCTCTATCAAGTCACCTCTCATCTATTTTTCCTCCAATGAGAAAAGCCCTCACTCCCTCATGGTTTCTTCGTAAGACTTCCAGTCCAGGCAGCATTCTGGTAAATCTCCTCTTTACACTCTCAAAAGCTTCATTATCCTTCCTATAATGAGGAGACTAGAACTGAACACAATATTCCCTGTGCGGTCTGAGCAGGGCTCTATCGGGCTGCAGCATAACCTCGCGGCTCTTAAACTCAATCCCCCTGCAACTGAAAGCCAACATACCATACGCCTTCTTAACACACCGATCAACCTGGGTGGCAGCTTTGAGGGATCTGTGGACACGGACGCCAGGATCCCTCTGTTTCTCCACATTGCCAAGAATCCTGCCTTTAACCATGTATTCTGCGTTCACATTCCAGCTTGCAAAGTGAATTACTTCAGTTTGAACTCCATGTGCCAATTCTCAGCCCAGCTCTGCATCCTGTCGATGTCCCATTGCAACCTACAATAGCCCTCCCCATTCTGTACCACTCCAACCACCTTTGTGTCATCGGCAAACTTACTAGCCAACACTTCAACACCTACATCCAAGTCATTTGTGAAAATAACAGAGAGCAGAGGTCACTGAACTGATCCCAGCGGGACACCACTGGTCCCTTTCAGTGATCTAGCTCCCCTAACTCTCTGTGTAAGAGAGTTCCTGACATTCACTACCCTCTGTTTGAAGAAAACCTTCTCTGCTACTGCACCATGACCTATTGATATGATGAAAAGAGGTAACGCAGGGGCTCAGGTAAGAGAGACTGACTCTGAACTGAAGGCAGTATTTGACTGAGGATGATATCAAGGAACCTGAACAAAATCACACTTACTGAGAATTAATTATGACCTCTACACTGCTTGGAGTCATTCACGGCACAAGGGAAGATGATTATCATTGGTGGGCATCAATCATCTTAGCCGTGGGGCACATCTGCAGGAGATCCTCAGCGTAGCTTCCTCAGCTCAGGCATCTCTAGTTTGTCATCATAGAATCCCTACAGTGTGGAAGAAGGCTCTTCATCCCATTGAGTCCAAACGGAACAGATTAGATTCCCTACAATGTGGAAACAGGCACTTCGGCCCAACCAGTCCACACCGACCCTCCGAAGAGTAACTCACCCAAACACATTTCCATCTGACTAATGCACCTAACATGATGGACAATTTAATATGGCCAATTCACCCTCTGTGCACATCTTCGGACTGTGAGAGGAAACCGGAGCACCCGAAGGAAACTCATGCAGACAAGTGGGGAATGTGCAAACTCCACACAGACAGTTGACCAAGGCTCGAATCAAACCTGGGACCCTGCTGCTGTGAGGCAGCAGTGTAAGCTACTTAGCCACCGTGCCAGCAGAAGAGGGGGCATTCACTGAAGTCTACTAAGGTTTTCAGGACAGGTTGTCCCTATTCAGCTCTTGAAACAATCTGTGACCATGTATAGCAATACTCGGATAACATTCAAGACCGTGTTGTCGAAGTCTGGTTGGCATTTATGTAACAGCACAGTACATTTCCACAGTAAAAGGACAAGTTCATTCAGCAGCCCAATCTGGTTTCACAAGAATGTGGGGAAGCCATTCATCCCATCAAAACTACTGGGCAAAAGAAGGATAGCCCATTCAGTCCCTCCTGCCTGTTGCACAGGAAAGTGGGAGTCTGCTCCCTCCCACATGTCACGTAAATGGGATCAGAAAGAACCATTTCACACCCGGTGTCACTTACAAAGGAACAGGAAGAGGTTATTCAGCTTGTCAAGCCACTAACGCAGGAACAGGAAAGTGTCAGAGATGCTCCAACGTCACAAACATAATTTATCTCAGCGCCATTTTCATTGAGTGTGACAGAGGGATTGTCTGCACAAGGTCGTGCTAATTTCCTGGTGCTACCGTATCGAACTCACCTCATTAACTACCTACCCCACCCCATGGTGTCCCTCTCATTCAATGCCAGCCCTATTCTCCCACCCATCATGGCTGGAGGCACTCACCATCGCACTGATGCCCCTGGGTATTCCGTGATCCCTGGCACTGGTGCCATCTTTAAAAGGCCAGTTGAGCTTTTTTGGTGTCAGAGCTGGTTTGTACAGTTTACCCCGAGCTTGGCAGATAAGGGGCAATGACAGCACAGTTTATAGACAGGGGCACAGAAGTCCTTGTAGATGGGCTAGTACAGAGGGGGACTATTCTTTCCAAGAAAGGGTCACACTATCAGACCCACCGAGCATGGTCTGAGCTCCCCACCCAGGTCAGTGCAGTATTTGAAGTCTGAAGAAATGTCTAGCAATACAGGACAAGCATCAATAACCGTCTCCGCTCTGTTAGGATAAGGGTCACCGTTATCTCTCTGCTTCCTCACACTCACTGTATATCTGTTGCAGCAGCGACCCAGAACAACATTCATGCTCCACCACTCTCACTGCTGCTTGCAGTACTTTCCCTCTCTTTCTCTCTTCCCATTATTCGCCCCCACCACACACATACTAATAACATTGCATGGATACAACACTGTGGACTGACTCCCTCCAGACACCTCACCATATCTCCCCCCACCTACACCAGCACTAACAGCAGACGTACCCACTCGCACCCTCCCTCCCTCCGTCCCTCCCTTTCTCCCATTCCAGGAGAAACAGCCTGGAATAGGACAGTAAGGGTCAAGCCGATTGGTGGAGTGCCCGATATCCGTTCCCTCACGTCCCCCCTCCCGCTGCCATGTTCGGGGGAAACTGGTACAAGCCGGAGAGGACTGGGACGCCTCGAGTGGAGATTCTGAAACGTCCCAGCAACCGAGTAAGGAGCAATGTTCAGTGAAGGGCAATTCTCACTTTAAACCCACTGGCAGCTCCGTTTCCCCCCGGCACAACTTAGAAGCCGTGGCCCTGATGCCATCTCCCTTTTGTGTCGAGCTGGTACAAATGGAATCCCCACGGTCTCGGTGGGCAGGAGGGTGGGCTCACAATACATCGTCTCCATAACATCCCAGGAAAGGAGCACGGAGAGTCCCTCCTACACCTCCCCCTGTAAACAGCTCAGATACTGAAACGAATCTGTGAGATTTACTGCTTTCCCCACCTGTTCTGACATCTTCAGTAACCTGTTCTCAAATACATCTTGGCCCTTTGCTCCTGCACCTCCTTTATAATGGTACAACCTGTTTTGTATTGTCTTTCAATGTCCTTCCTACTAAAGAGCATCACCTCACACTGCGCTGCATTGAACCTCATCTGCCATACACCTGAACACTACATCAACATATAACTTTCCTGTTGGAGTTCCACATCGTCCTCAACAAACTTTACAATTCTTTCAGGTTTGGTATCTGCAAATATTTAAATTGTCCCACAGTCACACTCCACTTAAAAATACTGACACACACCAAACAGAGCGAGTGAAATATTGACACATTCTTCAGGTCTATATTACTGTCAATGTATAGAGAGTGCTTCTATGTCTCTGTATTCGTGTGTGTATCTGTGTGGGGCGGGTCTGGCAGTTTCTGTTGTGTGTAAATTGATGTAATATCCCGTGATATGAATTCTGAGTAAGGATCACTCGATCCAAAAGGTCAACTTTCATTTTTGTCCAAAGATGCTTCCAGAGCTGCTGAGGTTTCTCTTGTTTTCAATCTCTGTTGCACCCCCACGCCGATCCCCCACCCCCACCCCACTGTAATCGTGGTGCTAAAGTGTGTAAACGATCAGGGATTCAGTCTGAGAGGGAGATAGGGAGGGCAGCAGCTCGCAGCAAAATCCAACCTGAATTTTTATTGCACCAAACACGCACACACGCATACACGCACATGCACACACTCGGTTGGTTTGGAGAGGATTGCCATTGTACTTAGGCCCGCAGAGTGGAACATGTTTGCGTGGAGATATATCTGCGCTCCTTCTGCAATGTGGAAATGTTTTGTCACTGGGTCGTATTTCCAAAACACAGTTTACACATTAAAGCATATTTCCATTGCAATTATATCCAAGCAGTTCCGAGTGACCCACTTTCCAAGGCGATGAGATTAATTTTAATGCACTTCCTGTAACTTGAATTTTTAATGTTTTACTCTTACAAATAATCTTACCTTTGAGAAAGGATTGAAAAGACCTAAACCAGACCAGCAGAGTGTGGGCTTGTAACACTTTTAGAAAAGAGGGAAATGGAGAGGAAGGGAGAGTGGTTTTGACCCAGTTTCAGTGATTCACACCAAAAACAAGAAGAGTTCCCATTGCACAGAGATGCAGAGACAGAGATCCACACATTAATGCAGGAACACATGTAACAAGCACAGAGAGATAGACATGCAAACAGAGGTTAACGGAGACATATAGAGACACACAGGAATAGACAAACATGAACAGAAATATGCAGACACATACTTGGACATGCAAACACACATACACTCATCGAATTATACAAGGTATTTGCAAACAGGCCTTTCGGCCATACAGTCCATGCTGAGCATAATCCCAAACTAAACCAGTCCCACCTTCCTGCGCTTGGCCCAGATTTGTCCAAATGTTCTCTTATTCTTGTACATAACCAAATGCGTTTTAAATGTTATAACTTCACCCACAATCCATCACTTCCTCAGAAAGTACATTCCCTTCACGAACCACATGTTGTGCAAAAATGAATCACCTCACAGGTCCTGATCAGGTGGACCCAAGAAATTTGTAGGAAGCTAAGGAAGTGATTGCTGGGTCCCTTGCTGAGATGTTGTCCACATCAATAGTCACAGGTGAGATTTTGGAAGTCATGAGTTCGACTTAAGTTTTGCTATTAAACAAAATGGAAAGAAAAAGCCAATTACTATAGATTGGGGAACCTGACATCAGTGATGGTCACGGTGTTGGAGGGAATAATGAGCGACAGGATTAAAATGCATTTGGAAAGGCAAGGACCGATTAGGGATAGGCCAAAGTGAGGACTGCAGATGCTGGAGATCAGAGTGTAGATGAGAGTGATACTGGAAAAGCACAGCAGGTCAGGCAGCATCTGACGAACAGAAAAAGCGACGATCTGGACAAAAGCCCTTTATATGCATCGTGAAATGGGGTGTGCGTGGATAATCATGTCACGCTAATTTGATTTTGTTTTTGTTGAGGAGTAACGGACAGGATTGATTATGGCAGAACGCTGGATGTGATCTATATGGACTTCAGTTAGGCATTCGACATAGCTCCCCATGGAGACTGGTTAGCAAGATTAGATCACATGGAATACAGGGAGAATTACCCAGTTGGATCCAGAACTGGCTCAAGGGTAGAGGACAGAGGGTTGTGGTGGAGGGTTGTTTTGCAGACTGGAGGCCTGTGACCAGTGGAGTGCCACAGGGATTGGTGCTGGGTCCGCTACTTTTCTTGACTAATATAAATGATTTCTATATGAACATAGGACAGTTAGTACGTTTGCAGATGACACCAAAATTGGAGGTGTAGTGGCCAGCAAAGAAGGTTACTTCAGATTACGACGGGATCTTAATCAGATGGGCCAATGGACCGAGGAGTGGCAGACAGAGTTTAATTTAGATAAATGTGAGATGCTGCATATTGGAAAGGCATATCAGGGCAGGACTTATACACTTACTGGTAAAATCCGGGGGAGTGTTGCTGAACAAAATTATCTCAGAGTACAGATTTATACTTCCTTGAAAGTGGATTTGCAGGTAGATAGGGCAGTGAAGAAAGTATTTGATATGTTACTGTCAAGTGCATTGTGTATATGCGTTAGGAGACTGGACTGCGACTGTACAGTACATTGGTTCGGGCCACTTTTGGATTACTGTATGCAATTCTGATCTCCCTGCTCTGGAGGAAGCATGTTGTCAAACTCGAAAGGGTTCAAGAAGGGTTTACACTGCCATGATTGGAGGGTTTGAGTTACAGGGAGAGGCTGAATAGGCTGAGCCTGTTTTCCCTGGAGAATCAGAGGAGGAGGGTTGATGTTCGAGGTTAGTAAAATCATGGGTACAACAGATAGATTGAATAGCCAAAGTCTTTTCCCTAGGGTAGTGCAGTCAAAAACTAGATGGCAAAGGTTTAAGGTTGGATGGGAAAGACAAAAAAGGGCTCTAATGGGCAATATCTTCATGTAGAGGATGGTCCGTGTGTAATGAGCCTCCAGAGGAAGGTATTGAGGCTGGCACAATTACAACATTTAACAGGCATCTGGATGGACAGGGTGTAGATGGAAATTGACCAAATGCCGGCAAATGGGAGGAGAATAATTTTAGCTATCTGGTTGCCATGGACACGTTGGACCATAGGGTCTGTTTCCATGCTAGACAGCTCTATGACGCCATGTCTTTTAACACACTTTCTCCTCTTATCTTAAAACAATCCCCCACTCGAGGGAAAAGACACCTACCATTCAGCATTACCGATACCTCTTATGATATTACAAACCTCTAAAAGGTTAATTCTCAGCCTCCTACGCTCCAGTAGAAAATGTCCGAGTCTGTTGAGCCTGTCCTTATATGCAAATACTCCATTCCCAGCAACATCCTGATAAATTTCTTCTGAACTCTCCCGAACTTGATAATATTCTCGATATAACAGGGCGACCAGAACTACATAAAGTCCTATAGGACATGCCTCATGGATGTCCTGTGCAACCTGAAAATACCATCCCAACACCTGTACTCAAAGGACAGTCCACTGGTATTCGTCATTTATGTAAATGATTCGAATGAGAACATAGGAGATATAGCTAGTAAATTTGCAGATGGCATCAAAATTGGAGGTGTAGTGAACAGTTAAGAACGTTACCACAGAGTAAAAGGGAATCTTGTTCAGATGGGCCAATGGACTGAGGAGTGGCAGATGGAGGTATATTTAGATTAATGCGAGGTGCTAAATCTTGAAAAAGCAAATCAGAGCATGACTTATATATGATAAAGTCCTGGACAGCGTTGCTGAACAAAGAGACCTTGGAGTACCGGGTCATATTTCCTTGAATGTAGAGTTGCAGGTAGATAGGATAGTGAAGTAGGTGTTTAATATGCATTCCTTTATTGTTCAAACCACTGAGTGCAAGAGTTGCGAGGTCATGTTGCGGCTGTGCAGGACATTGGTTAGGCCACTTTTGCAATATTGCGTACAATTCTAGTCTCATTCCTATCGGAAAGATGTTGTGAAACTTGGAAAGTTTCAGAAAAACTTGACAAAGATGTTGCCAGGGCTGGAGGATTTGAGCTGTAGGGAGAGCCGGAATAGGCTGAGGCTGTTTTTTTCTGAATCATTAGGGGCTGAAAGGTGAATTATAGAGGTTTATAAAATCATGAGAGGCGTGCATTGCGTAAATAGACAATGTTTTTTTCCCCGGAGTAAGCGAGTCCACAATTAGAGGGCAGAGGTTTAAGATGAGAGGGGAAAGATTTAAAAGGAACCACAGTGGCAATTTTTATGCTTAGAGGGTTGTATGCGTATGGAATTAGTTGCCAGAGGCTGGTTAAGGTAAAGTATTTAAAAAGAAACATCTGGATGAGTATATAAATAGGAAGGGTTCAGACGGATATGGGCAGGGGTTGGCAAAATTGACAAGATGAGGTTAGGGTATCTGGTCGACATGGACAAGTTGTACCAGAGGGTCCGTTTCCGTTCAGTACATCTCTATGACTATGTCTATACAATGAAGAACATCAAGTGAAACACCTTCATAACCATCCTGTCTACATATGAAGCAAACTTCAAAGTATTATGCCTGAAACCCCAGGTTGATCTGTTCTACAACACTACCAGTGGCTCAACATTTAATTGTACATGTGTTTTTTTTTGTTTGTTTTACCAAAGTACAATACATTGCATTTATCAACATTAAACTCCATCTGCAATTTAGCCCAGTGAGTGAGAATACTGGGGAAGAAAGGCTGGAAAATAATCAGTTACCTTGTATCATTTACTGGTTTTAGGAAGAGGGCAGTCACACGTTAGAGATGGGAAACAGTGATCGGTGTTTCAGGCCAGAAAGTAAGCTCTGTTTTTGTCTCTGGTGTTCCGTGTTGATATTTATTCGAGATCCTTCGTAGTGCAGTGTGTGTCTGCAGGATGTCATTCCCTCATATTGCAGCCTACAGATAATAGCCATTTAATCTGGAAATAATAGACAAGTATTTAAAGATGTTCATAGTTTATCTCGAAGGCAGAGTACATAAACTCGACATCCTCCAGTTGAGGCAAGTACCTTGCATTTTTTAACAACGTTATTATTTTAAATGGGTAATTCAGTAGAGTGAACCAGATTTCAATCAATCCATACCGATCTGGAAGCTGGCATTTAAAGTTCAAAATTTGGGCATGGTTTAGATTTTGTGCAGTCGGTAGTATCCCTGCCTCTGAGGCAGAGTTCTGGATTCTATTCCAATTCCTGAACTTCCCTGGAAGTGTCCCGAGCTCGAGACCAGATTGTCTGGATTCAGGTGCAGCGTGTCAGAATAAGCTGATGAACGAACACACAGGAGAATAATGCTGCAACGTTTGGGGCTATTGTGGAGTGGTGGCAGTGTCCCTACCTCTGGCCCCTGTACGGCCAACTGGAGGCCAACTCATCCAACTATTGGTGTTTAATAATATGTCTGAACGCATTGAGTAAAATGATTTTAAAATTGTGGTTTGATCGAGATGGAAGAAGTGTCAGTATTGAATTTCAGAATTTAAGCCCCGGATGCCTGAAAACACAGATCTTGGGTGGGAGACATATTTGCACCTTCTAGAGGTTTATAAATTCATGAAGTGCATGGATAGGGGGTGAATAGTCAAGATCTTTTCCCCATGCTTGGAAGTCTACAATTAGAAGGCATAGATTTAATGTGAGAGGGGAAATATTTTAAAGTGACGTCGGGGCAACGTTATCACTCAGAATGTGGAGAGTGTACATAATGAACTGCCAGAAGAAGTAATGGAGGTAGGTATAATTACAACATTTAAAAGGAACCCAGATGGATATGTTGATAGGAAGGATTTAGAATGATATGTTCCAATTGCTGGCAAATAGATTAGATTCCCTACAGTGTAGAACAAGTCCACACCAACTCTCTGAAGAGTTACCCACCCAGAACCATCTCACCACATTCACCCCGAATAATGCACCTGACATTATGTGCAACTTAGCATGGCCAACTGACATAAGCTGCGCAACTTTGGACTGTGGGAAGAAACCCACGCAGACACGGCGAGAATGTGAAAACTCCACACAGTCAGTCAGCTGTGCCAGCAATCAAACTCAGGTCCCTGGTACTGTGAGGCAGTAGTGCTAAGCACTGAGCCACTGCACCACCCCAAGTAGGGCACAATTACTTTCAGAAATCAGATTGGCATGGACGAGTTGGTCAAAAGTGTTTGCTTCGGTGCTGTACAACTCTTCAGATTCATCAAGCCATTTGATCATGGTCCCTGTGTAATCTTCACTGTCCACTACATAGCCAAACTTGGTTTCATCCACAATCTTTCTAACAACGACTTCTATAATTCTCATCTGAATCATTTGTCTAAATGTCAAAACAAAAATGGATTGAGCAGAAGTTCCTGTGGAACACCACCGTGCACAGTGTCACAAAGTTGGTCCCTTTTCTCTAAAAGCTTCCTTTTCTCAAAGATACTCTGTCCTTAATTTTTTTTTCAGAGGTGTCGTAAATAGTTCCCGGCTCCAAGGTGATTGGTTTGGTACAGAGATTGAACGGTTTTGTGATTAAAGGTATAATGAAAGGGAAGTGGTCAGCTCTCGAGGTGAGCAGTTCAGTCCAGAACCAGTTTGCAGTTTGGCTCTGTGGACAGGCTCTCTCTCTCTCTCTCTCTCTCTCTCTCTCCCCCCCCCTCCTTCTGCCCTTCTAACTTTAACGTGCAATCATTTGTTCCATTTGTACTGTTTTTAAGGGGGGTTTGCTTATTGGGATGGTTGTGTACTTCCAGAACAGCTAATTAAGTCTAGTTTGAATAGATTGAGTTCTGTAGGGGTTCTTTATTCTGTTCTTTGTGTTTCATTGTGTAGTTTTGTGAATATTTTTTGTCTATGTTAAAACCTGATAATTTTCACTGTGCACTTACTGAAACAAATTACAAAGTTATAGTCTGCGCTGCCTGCTCAAGAATATTTTGAGTGGTCTGGCCTAGTCCATAACAACAGGCCTCCAGTCCAAAAAACAACCGTCCTCGATAATGCTGTCTCCTGCTATTAGGACACACACACACATACACAGACACGTACACGACACACATACACATACACACGCACCCAGACATACACACACAGACACACATTCCTGAAGAAGGGCTTATGCCCGAAACGTCAATTCTCCTGTTCCTTGGATGCTGCCTGACCTGCTGCGCTTTTCCAGCAACACATTTTCAGCTCTGATCTCCAGCATCTGCAGTCCTCACTTTCTCCTCGAAGACACACACAGAGACACACACACACACGCACAGACGCACATACACAGATACACACACACAAAGACACGCACACAGAGACACACAGACACATGCACACGCACAGACACACACACCCATAGACAACACATACACACACGGACGTACAAAGAGACATACACACACACACACACACGCACACATACACACACACACACACACACACACACACACACAGATACACACGTGCATGCGCGTGCCGCACACACAATCATCTTAGAGTCTAGGATATAACTCGATAAGTTATGATTAAAAATGGGTTCAAGGCTTGTTGTGAGAGGGTAGTAGAACTGTCTTGAAAAACATTTCATCCATGATCAATCGTTCAGTTGACTGGATGGGCCAATAGACCTTTTTACTGCTCTAATTTTGTACGTACTATGGTACGTGCATTCGTCTGTGTTAGTGTGTGTATTTGCGGGTGCATGTGTGTCTGTATGTCCGTGTTTTTGTGTTTCTGTGTTTTTGTGAGGTTGAGTGTCTCTGTGTGTGCACGTCTGTGTGTGTCTTTGAGTTTGTTTATGTGTGCCTGTGTATGTATCTGTGTGTGTCTGCATATGTTTGTGCTCCTCATTACTTTTAGTAATGGAAATATCAATGTACATTTTTGTAATTTCTACACTGTTTGTCATTAACCTTTACATCATAGCTTGAAGAACTTTGTTTTAGTAATGAATTTGTTATTTTAACAGAGAAGGAAATCTACATGACTGCTTCCTAGGACGACCCTGACCCAATGTGTGACCTATATTATAAGCCATATCATCAAACTGGTAACACCGATAATTTGCTGTGACCAATGGAGGAGTGGCAGTAGAAAAGAAAACAGTTACTCAACAACCCAGTGAACTCTGGACCGGTGAGCCTGACATCAGTGGTGGGTGAGTTGTAGGACGGGATTCTGAGGGATAGCCAATTGCATGCATGTTCAAAGGCAAGGCTTGATTGGGGATAGTTACCATGGCTTTTTGCATGAGAAATCGTGTCACACTAATTTGACTGAGTATGTTAAAGAGGTGACAAAGCAGATTGATGAAGGCAATGTTGTAGATGCTTCCATATAGACTGGAGCAAGGTCTTCGACAAGATTCTGCATATTAGGCAAGTTAGTAAGGTTAGATCACATGGGAACCAGCGCACCCAAGATAATTGAATAAAAAATTATATTGAAGGAAGTCGACAGAGGATTGCTTTTCAGACTGGAGGCCTGTGCACAGTAGTGTGCCAGAAGGATCAATGCTGAGCCCACTGCTTTTCATCATTTATATAAATGATGTGGATGCGACCATAGGTGGTAAGGGTAGCAAGTTTGAAGATTGCACCAACATTTTCGGTGTTGTGGGTAATGAAGAAAATTATCTCAGAGTGCAATGAGACCTCGATCAGATGGGCCCATGGGCTGACGTTTGCAGATGGTATTTGATTCAGATAAATGTGAAGTGTGGCATTTTGGGAAGCAAATTGGGGTACTTAATGGAAATTTATTGAAGGATGTTACTGAGCAACGAGACGGAGAGATGTAGTGCAACGCTCCTTCAAAGTGAATAGTATAGTGAACAAGGTGTTCGGCATGTTTGCCTTCATTTGTCAGAGCATTGTGTTTCGGAGTTGGGATGTCATGTTACAGTTGTACAGGATGTCAGTGAGGCCACATTTTGGAATACTGTGTGCAGTTCTGGTCTCCCTGCTGTACGAAGGTTGCTGTGAAACTTGAAAGGGTTCAGAAAAGATTTATAAGAATGTTGCCAGGTTTGGAGAGTTTGAGCTATAAGCAGAGGCTGAATAGGCTAAAACAGTTTTCCCTGCAGAATTACGGACTTAGGGCTGACCTTATAGAGGTTTATAAAATCATAAGGGACATGGATTTTGTAAAAACACAAGGACTATTTCCCAGTATAGGGGATACCAAAAATAGAAGGTATAGGTTTAGGGTGCGAGGGGAAATATTTTAGATGGAACTTAGACGCAAAGTTTTCATACAGAGGGAGGTGTGCATATGGAATCATCTGCCAGAGGAAGTGGTGGAGTCTGGCATCTTGATGGGTATCTGAATAAGGACGTATCGAGGAATATGAGCCAAATGCTGGCAAAACAAACTCGATCAGATTGGGATGTCTGGTCAGCACGGACAAATTTGCATGCTATATGACTCTTATAAGATGGATGAGGAGACATTCAAAACAGGCATTTCATGTGGGAATTCTCTTCCCCACAAGTTTGAGATGCCTCTTTGTTTACTTTGATTCAAAGCTGAGTTAGTTAAATATTTGGCAGAGAAGTGAGTCATGGATAACGGGATACAGTCAGGAAAGTGGGGCTGTGACCATAACCTGATCAGTCACAATCTTAGTGCCTGTTGGAGAAGGCTCAAAGTGTCTAATGGCCCATTTCTGCTACTCAGTCCCATGTTTCTGTGTTCCATTCAGTCCCTCAAACCTGATAGACAGGAACAGTTAGAGGCTACTTCCTGCTATACCCTGGTGCTCAGAAACAGAGGAGACCATTCAGCCCCTCAAAACTGTCACACACAATTAGGGCTGGTTTGGAAAATGTAATTGGAAAACCCAGGTTGGGTATCAAAGAGGTCGCTCATCTCTCTTTATAGAGCATCCCCTCTCTGCAACATGTGCTTCATATGTTGGTCATGTTGTAGACCCAGTTTCACTGTGAATACAGCCCCAACACCTCAGCCAGAGATGGTCCAGACAATCTGGCAACATTCAATAACAGAGCTTCCAGGAAAATAACACCCTTTACTTTCCAATAATAGAATGTGAGAACCCCACAACCAGAGGTATGTCATTCATCCACATGCCCCTCCCTCCCCCCGCAAGCATGTCTTCACCCACAATAAGATCATAAGGTATAATATCCTCTTTCATGTCCAGTTCTTCACTACCCTCAACTCTGATTGGTCAAAAAGCACTCCTTACCCCCACATTGTGAACTATTGATATGAGCAAAAGACGTGAACACAAGGGCTCAGGGAAGAGTGACCGGCCCTGACGTCAAGGCATCATTTAACTAAGGATGGTCTCAAGGATCCTGAGCAGGATTGCGAATATGGGAATGATTTGTAAACTTCCCTGGTTAGAGTGATTTAAAGCATAAAGCACAATGATTGTGGTTTGTGTACAAAAATCCATGCAGTCCTGGACATGTCTGCGAAAGATCCTCAAGGTAGATTCCTCAGCGCAAACATCTTCAGCTGCTTCATAAAGATTAGAAGTGAGGGTGTTCATTGAAAGTCACACAATATTCAGGAAAAAATGTCTCCCTTCAGCCCCTGAACTAGTCTGTGTCCATGTGCAGCAAGACCTGAACAACATTCAGGCTTGTGCTGTTGGAAGTATCAGTAACATTCATGCAACAGTGCTGCTGGACACTGCACATTTCCACAGTTAAAAGGAAGAGATTATTCAGAGCCTCATGCTGGCTTCACAGGAATATGAGGAAGTCATTCAGCTCAATGAAAATATTGGAGAAGTGCAGAGACAGCCCATTTGGTGCATCCAACGAATGATACAAGAAGAGAAGGAGTCACGTGTTATAGAAGACCGCAGAGCTCCTCAAAAATATTTGAAGACTTAACCTGTCAAGAATGAAATGTTCTGATACATAATATCCCATAAACATGTACTTGGCAAAAAGGAAAGATCAGATACAGATTGTCAGATGCAGTTATCCAATCTAGGAAGGAAAACAAATCCACTGGAGCTTCCAACTCTGTGGTGACCCCAATAGCTTCTGATGTTACTGAGAAACCAAAATACTTCCTGTAATGTGGCTGCCAGAACTGCATACAGTAATCTATCTATGGCCTAACCAATGGTATGTTTAACTCATATTATGTCACCTCGATGAATGAACACTATGCCTAGAGTCCCAAGTGATTTCTTAACTGGCTATTACACTGTCCAGTCACATTCAGGGAAGTGTGGAGAAACACCCTCTGACCTCCCTAGTGTTCTGCTATGTATTGAATTCTCCCCTGTCTAGTTCCTTCATCCAAATTGCATCACATCCTATTTGTCAATGTTCCATTCCATCTGCTATTGATCTGACAATTCCACCTGTATCTTCCCATAACATAAGGCCTTCCTCCTCACTGCCAACCACCTGGCAAATCTTTGTGTCAAACACAAAATTACTGATTACGCTCAGCCCCCACCCCCACCACCCCCTCCACATTAATATTTACATCATTTTTGAATACCACAAATAATTAGATGCATTACACTTCTCGCTGTGGTACACCACCAGACACTGGTCTATCGCTACCACCTTCCCAGTGACTTGGGACCACATAGCAGTTTTCTAGTCCTGTAGCACCTCCCTTGTATGGTCAGATTCGACTAAAACATTTAGGTCAGCACATTTCCTTTCTTGTCTCCAACAGCATCACGCGATACAACTCATCTGGACTTTACATTATCCAAAACCATTAATCCCAACTTGCATCTTATATAAATCTGCTCGAGAGCTTCTCAGTCCATCTTCTTGAATTCTGTACCTGCTTCTTCCTTTCTCAAATAAAAGAGATGTGAAGCTCTCATGTCACAGGCTATCAATGTTCCACGGTTTCGCATACTGATTACCCCCTTGGTTTCGAAATGGGTCCTAATTTTTCCCTGGTTATTCTGTTCAGCTTGTTTTTGTAGAACATCTTGGTTTCCCCCTAACTTTGCCTGCTGCACTTCTCCATGCCCCTGTATGAGTCAGTGTGCTATGGGTGAATTTTCTAAGTTTCCCTGAGATCACCTCTCATTCTTTGAAACAGTACAGAACACAGGTATAATCTCATCCACAATGCATGCAGTCTGTGCAGAACGCCTTTACGTCGATATTCCAATTTCCGTTAACTGAAGGCGAACTTCCATTTTACCTTTCCGTTTCCCAAAGTCGCCCCTGAACCACGTTGGTTCAATTTTATTTACTATTCACTTTCTGAACTCTTACACATCCACCTGAATATCTAACTATATCACATCCAATAGTTATCCATTGTCTCCCCCTACAAGAAACATCTTCAAACCATTTCAAAAAAAGTTTCTTAACAGTGATTATTCGGGTGAGATCCATGATGGCAGCGATCCAGTAGGTCTGCCCTGCTGAGCTCTGCACCAGAACCCAGACTAAGTTATGCATTCACCAACTCTTTCTTCCCTATTGTGGTACAATCGGAGGTTTTTGATCCCCAGTATTGCTCTGCCATGTTAAGTGAGTAACGGAAAATAACTAAGGGAAAAGGATCATGAGGATCACAACCAGCAGGGCACCGCAGCAATGGATATGCCCGTGGCTGTGACGTCGGCCTCTGCGAACGCTCCGGGAGACTTATCTGTGGAGTAGAGCCTGGCCTCAGAGTTCAGAGCCTGCAAGAGAGGATTGATTCAGCGATGGAGGAGACCTGAACCAGGCTGGAACTGATCTAAGCCAAGCTGCAGAAGCAGGATCAGGAGACCCAGCGTCTCGGGCCGTGCATCGTCGAGGTGGAACAGCGGATCGCGGCTTTGGAAACCATGGCAGAATCCTCGGCGGGTCATGTCGAAGCCCTGGAATGGTAGCTAAGGGCCTTAGTAGAGTAGGTCGACGACCTCGAAAATCAGGGCCATCAGAAGAACATCAGCCTGGTCGGGCTGCCAGAACAAGAAGGAAACGGCCAGCTCGTCAACTTCTTTTCATTTCTCTCACTTACCGCCGAATGAGAAAGTGGGTTTGGGGATGGTGGGGGTGGTTACATTTTGTTTCACCCGGACTGCCAGATGTCAAAGTATGGATGGGACGGATTTAATTTTCTTCTTGTAAGACGCGTGCAACTTTTGAAAACATTGTTTTGCCTGGATTTGATGAGCGGCTTCAGCTCAGAAGAGCCATGAGGGATTAATGGGTAATACGTACACCCTCTGCAGGAAGGGGGGGGATCTCTCCACTTATTAGTGTTATATGTTGGCTCATTTTAGAAATATTTGTCAGAAGTTTTGATTTGGTTGTTATTGTAGTTATAGTTTCAAGTTTGTATGAACTGTTTACTGCTTGCACTTGACGTGCTATAAATGGGGTTCTTCTCCCAGTGGGTCATGGGCTGCTTCGGATAGTTATGGCTAACCGCTTGTTTAATGGTGCAAGTGGAACCTTAAGGAGAGTCACTCACTCATTAAGAGAAAAAGATACTTTCAAGCCTCAGAAAGGAAGGGGTCAATGTAGCCTTGGTGCAAGTAACACATCGAACTGATAAGGAGCACTTAAAGTTACAGCAGGGAAGGTTCGGTCCGGTGTTTATTTCATCCTTTAATTTGAAAAGTAGAAGAGAAGCTTCACTCATTCATACAAACCTTCCACCTCAGTTCTTTGACCAAATTAACGTCGAACGTGAGTGGTTTCTGATCCTAAAAGCGTTAATACATGGAGAGGAATATGGGACATTGTATAATATTGCCCCACCACACCCCCTCAAATGCGCTCTCCAGGTTGATGACCCTTGGGGAACATTGTACAATTAAAAGGGAGACTTTAACCGACTTATGCACCCTGAAGTGGATAGGATGTCAAGGGGTCTCACGGGTATTTCCCAGCCATCAAGGCAGCTGGTGGACCTGAACAGGGAGCTGCGTTGGTGGACGTTTGAGGTGTCTTCACCCTGAAGGTAGGGGCTTCACCGTTTTTTCTAACCCATGTAAGTGCTATACCAGGATTGACATATTTTTTTGCCCCATTGGACTTTTTAAATTCGATGCTGCCCTGCAAAATTCTGTTCATGAAGCAGTGTACGTGGATGTTAAGGCCTATGCCGATGGGACAGGCTCTCAGCTCTGGCGCATGGATCCTTGCCCCCTGAAAGATAGCAAATTCATTGAGTACTTTTCGCGGGAATTGAAGTTTGTAATGGGACATTAACTTGGGTACGGCCAGTAATCCATCTGTGTTCTGGAAGACTGCCAAGGCCTATACAAGGGGTTTGATTATTTCTTACTCGGTGACTTAGAAGCGGCAGAAGGGACAGCAGTAGCGTAAGCTCAAGGCTTGGCTGAAGGCAGCTGAGACAGCATTCTTTGACAGACTGTTTGTAACTAAGTTGCAGCAGATTACAGCCCTCTGGGCTGCTCTGAACACTGCGCTTACCGAGACAGCAAAGAGGGAGATTTCCTTTGCAAAACAGAGGTTATTCGAGTATGGTGCTAAACTAAGAAGGTATTTGGCGCACTTGGCCAGAAAGAAGAGTGCCCCCAATCTATTACATCCATTAGAGAGGGTGCTGGTACTATCGCCTGCCGTCCCAAAAGGGTTAATGCAGCATTCAGAAAGTTCTACTCTGGGTTGCTCCAGTCAGAGGATTGTGCCGACAGATTGGTGAAAACGGAGTCTTTTTAAGACCCTGGACCTCCCAGGTATAACTTCAGAGCAGGAGCCTCTTTTGAATGCCGCGTGACATCCAAGAGATGCAAAATGCGCTAAGGCAGCTCCATTGTGGCAAACCGATCGGCCAGATGGCTTGTGGAGTGAGATTTATAAGGAGTTCATCGACATGATGGCTGGGCCAATGTTGGATATATTCAATTATTCTTGTGGACAGGACTGCCTCCTATCCTCTCAGAGAGAAGCAAACATTTCTCTTATTCTCAAGAGAGGGAAATCCCCAGAGGATTGCCTATTCGTATAGGCCTATACGTGGAATTTAAAATTTTGTCCGAAATACAAGCGTTGAGGCTGGAGAAGACCTTGTCCTTCATTGTGAAAGAGGACCAGACAGGTTTTATTAGGAGTCACAGGTCCCCTGTTAATATTAGGAGAGTGCAAAATATGGTTCAGGTGTGCCAATAAGGTCGATTCCAGGCTTGGTAGTCTCGCTGGATGCAGAGAAAGCATTTGCTTGGGTGTAGTGGCCATACCTCTTTTATGTCTTGGAAATGTTTTGCCTTGGAGGTGTCTTTGCCTGGTGGATGGCAGAATTATATAGTGACGCAACAGCGACAGGAGTTCTCACTAATGGTATAAGGTCTAATGGTACAATTTTAGCATCGACAGAGGTGTCCCTTTCGCCGTTATTATTTGTATTGGTGATTGAGCCGTTGGCAGAGGCCACCCAGACGGGCCCCAATATAACTGAACGGGTGGTAGGGTCAGGAAGGCATGACATCATCCTTACACAGATGACGTTCTTCACTCTCTACCTAACCTGATGATATCTTTGCCCCGTTTTAAAGAAGTGATTGATTTATTTGAATCTATCTCGGGGTATAACATCAATTTTATGAAATCGGAGGCCATGCCTGTTGGGGTGTTACTCGAGTACTTGATCATGGGGGGGGGGGGGGGGGGTGCAATCTGATTCCCTTTCAGATGGTCACAAGAAGGTCTCCTCTATTTAGGCATTTTTATCACACCGGCCTTCAGTCAATTATATAAAGCAAACTTCGTGCAACTGCTCGAGAAGATAAGACAGGACCTTCGGCTCTGGGAAGATATTCCAATATCCTGGTTGGGTAGAATACCTCCGGTTAAAATGAATGCACTTCCTCGTTTCTTCTATCCCATGCAAATGGTCCTTTTGATGCTCTGCAGGTCGGTTCTATGGAGGCTTTACAGTTGGTTAAGCTTGTTTATCTGGCACCATAGGTGGCCTCTTATGAATCTCGCCAAATTGCAGCTTCTGTAGGAGGTGAAGGGTGTGAATTTTCTGGACTTTAACAAATATCACCTAAGTTCCCTGCAATCGGATGTGGCTGATTGAGCTTGCAAAGACCTGCGGTCAGTTTGGCTGGACATTGAGGCATCCCAGGCAAAATGTCCCCTCATTAATCTGTTGTTCATGGACAAGACGAGGATTGTTATGGACCATTGCAGAAATCCAATTGTCCATAAAATAGTTAAAGCCTGTAAAATGATGCGACAAAGTGAGGGCAATTTACAAAAATAATTTTCCTCTTCTATTCCCATTGTAGGATTGGTAGGATCCCAGCTGGGATTGATGGATTCTGCCTTTTGGCTCTGAGAGTCCAGAGGAGTTTCCTGTTTCGGGGAATTATTTGACGTGGTGGTCATGGGGGTTTTCGAGCAGCTGAGCCAGAAATATGAGTTATCCTGGAGGGGCCACTTTCGTTAATTTTAGATGAGGAACTTTAGACAGAAAAAAAGACTCCATTAATGGTTAGTCCCCATAGGTCGGAAATGGAGGGAAGAGTGCTTCGTCCTCAGGTGCTCTCTCGGTCAGCACCCTCTATCATTTATTAAGAGGTAGTGTCTCAAAGGATATAGAGCGGCTGCATGGAATCTGGGCTCAGAAATTGTGGGTGGAGATCTCACCAGAGGAGTGGGAAGATATTTGGGAGACCGGAAGGAAGATTTCAATTTGAAGTCGGATGTAGGCTATGCAGTTGAAGGTACTCTGCAGATTTTAATTGACACCCGAGCAGCTTATCAAATTTAAGACAGGAGCGTCCCCAATGTGCCCCAAATGTACAATAGATGTTGGTACACATGTTGATCATGCTACAACCTTTGTAGGTGTCGGTGCACGGTAGCAAGTGTTTTGGAAGGGGTTTTGGGAACCGAGGTCAAGGTAAATCCGGTGCCCCTCCTCTCGTGTTCGCTGAATCCTGCCTCTTTGGACTTGCATGGGAATAAATTGTTTAATATTCATTCATTTTGTGCGAGGAAGAACATTCTGATAAATTGGGTTCCAGGAAACCTCCCAGGACTCTGATCGTGGTGAGGGCTAGTTATGGAGCCCATTCCCCTAGACTTCCTTATGACTATGGGCGACCGAAAAATGAACATTGTTATAGGACGTGGCGGCCCTATTTCAACCATAAATACATGGTTTTATTGGCTATGTTGGTCAGGACATTTGTGTAACAGTGAGGGCTCTGAGAGGAAGAATTCTGAACAAATACGGGTATGGCAACTCATGCTACTGGTGATGGGGAGCTTTGGTAGGATTGTGCTGCGTGTTGTAACTTCATGTAATTTAATTTAATTTGCCTTGGTTCAGCTCGGTTTAATCAATGTTTTATTTTGATTTTGTTTTGATATCAGCCCATTGATTTTGTGCGCAGGGAAGAGAATGAGTCCATTCAGGCACTCATGCTTCTTACACAGCAACCAGAGTAGGTCATTTCACACCATGTGACAATTATACAGGATTGGAGGGAATGAAGAGAATATATAGAGGTGAGAATACAAGCTTACCTCATTCACGATGGAATATAAAGTATTGAGAAAAATGCTGGAATTTAAGAAAATTGTTGCAATCGATTATTCAGGAATTAATGAAAGGAGATTTACAGAGTGAAGCCACAATCCATCAGAATCAACATAATTTTACAAAGGATGAATCATATTCTCATTATTTATTTGAGTCTTTAAGAATGTGACAAGCAAGCTGCATAATGGGGATCCTGGAGATGTAACATCAGGACTTGCAGAAGACATTGACTAAGGTGTGCACAAAAGATTAATCTGCAGAATAAGATTGCATATGGTTAGAAGTAATTTATTCACTTGGATGTAGGATTGGCGAAACAAAGAATTGCATTTAGTTGGAATAACTGGTTCATTTTCTGTTTCCAAAAACACCAGAGGGCTCAGTCCCCAGGCCCCAACTATTAGTAATAAAGACGATCACCTATTTGAGGGGATGGACATGTTATAATCAGTTTTTCAGAAGACACTGACTCAGGTGAAAAATTGTAATGAATAGTAAAGGATAGGTTGCAGATGAAATGAAACAATGAAAAGTATGCAGCCGATTTGGTCAGTGTAACAGAAAGGCAACTTACTTTCCAAACAGAGGGAAGCTACGTTGTGCTTAGGTTCAGAGGGATCTGGTATCCTCATCCATATCGCAAAAGACACAGAGGCAGTTGTAGCAGATAATGAGAAAGGCAACTGCAAATTTGGTATTTATTTTTGAAAGAATAGGTTCTAAACCGAGGGAGGTACTGCTGCAATAATGCCAGGCATTTGTGAGATCGCAGTTGAGTACTGTGTACAGTTTCCATATCATGACTGCAGGAGGGATGTAATTACCATAGAGGCAGTTCAGAAGAGGTTTACGAGACTGTTTCCAGAGATAAGGAGTTTGTCCTCTGAAGAGAGATTGCGCAATTCAGGCCTATACTCTCTGCAGTTTAGAAAAATGGGAGGAGATGTCACTGAGGACTGGACAATGCTAAAGGTGATTGATAATGTCGACATGCATTGGGTATTTCCTCATGTGGGGCAACCTACAACAAGTGATCACAGTTTTAGGATAAGTGGAGAGGAATTAGAACAGTGGTGAGAGAACTTCTCTCAAAGCATTTTAAATCTGTGTAATTCACTGTTCCAGAGTGCAGTGGATGCTGGAGAGTGGGCTGGAAAGTGGGACTGAGACCGAGATGACATCAGCCATGACTATATTCATTGGTGGAGCAGGCTGACATCAGATATGATTGTTTTCAAAGGTGGAGCAGGCTGACTCAGCCATGATTGTATTCAATTGTGGAGCAGATTGACATCAGCCATGATTGTATTCAATGGTGGAGCAGATTGATATCAGCCATGATTGTATTCAATGGTTGAGCAGATTGACATCAGCCATGATTATATTCAATGGTGGAGCAGATTGACATCAGCCACGATTATATTCAATGGTGGAGCAGATTGACATCAGCCATGATTGTATTCAATGGTGGAGCAGACTGACATCAGCCATGATTATATTCAATGGCGGAGCAGGCTTGAGGGGCTGGATTACTGACTGAGGTTCCTCGTCTTTCTTCAGTCCTTCGAACGTGTTACACAGGAATGGGGGAGGACTGGTTATCGGACAGAAAGCAGGCACTCCGGATAAATCAGATTTAATCAGTTTAAAAGAATGTAACCAGTAGGGTCACACAGTGACAAGTGCAGGGTCCTCAGCTATTTACCATCTATATCAATGATCTAGAGGAGTGGAACAAATGTACTGTAACTAAGTTTGCTAATGGAAATAATATAAGCAGGATATTAAATAATCAATGGAAGTTGTAGAGTCTGTAAATGGATATGGACAAGTTAATTGATGGATAAAAGTTTGGCAGGTGGGATTTAACGTCATATATAACCTGTCATTTTCTTCCAGGAAGAACGGCAAGCAGTATGTTACTGAAATACAGAGGGATTACAGGACTTAGTGATACCGTGTGTACTGAAGGGTTTACTCTGAGCCGTGCAGACATGGCATGTGTTGCTCCATCACCCTGATTGTCTGCTGCCTGATGTTCCCAGCGGGCCTATTGCTCTCATCCACCATATATATCCTCCGTCACTGAATGATGACACTGATGTTGAGATCGGAGAGATGATGGATCTGTCACCCACTCCTGCCTGGAAAGTTCCGGAACATAGAAGCTGAATGAAACTCTGACCCAAAAACCACTGGTAGCACGGTCCTCCCCCTGATATGAAGCTGCAGGTCGTGTTGAAGGAGGTGACACCGCTCTGTGACCAGCTCCTTGTTCAGTCAGGGTCCCCTCACACTCTGCTCCTTGGTTAGGTGGAGCTTGGGAAGCTGTTCCAGGAAAACCCCGGGGTGGATCCAGCAGATCCCTTTCCCCAGACAGACGCATTGCGCTGTTTCAGAGCTTCCCCTCTCTGCAGCCTCTGCTCCATTTGTTGTTCATGTTACAGACGCAGATGCTTTTACTATCGTCCCCATGCTCCATCCACAGTTGTGTCACCAAATCCTCAGGTCTTCCTGAATGTCTGAGGTAGCTCACAGCACAACCTCCCATAAAACATTCCCAGCAGCTCCACTATCTTTCCAAGAACAGGAGTCAGTCCAGAGCCCCTCAGTTCCAAGTTTGATGCCTGGTAATTAACAATAGTACTCGAGGGCTTCCTCGTGTAATTGACCGTATGATCAGCTGAGGGGGACAAACACAGATGTTCAGTGAACAGGCACAGACCAATTTTCAAAGACGTGTCTCAAAGCTGCTGGGACCCCCTGCCCACCAAGGAGCAGTACATGGGACACACCAGGAAGTGAACAACAGCCCAACACACACTCCACTGTCCATGGACCTCTACAGAGGACACATGGGGAAGTGAGCAACAGCCCAACACACACTCCACTGTTCATGGAGCACCACATGGGACACACCAGACAGTGAAAAGCCCGAGACACACCATTTCATTGTTTCTGAGCTTCACAGTGCGAGCTCTTGATGCATTAAGGATCCAAATGGGATCCACAGCCGTGATGTAGAGAAGAGCATGAGCCGTGCACTTTGCATGTTGTTTCTGAACTTCATAATTACGTCCCCGGGGATTCAGGAACATTAGCACCAACGGTCAGGTTAAGGTACAGAAAGACAGATACTCGTGTTATATTTGGATCATTACTTGATCAACAAGTTGAATAAACACGGCTCTTCTCAGAGAAATGGGATTAGCCGGAGGAGTCAGATGCTGACGGGTCCAATAACAAGAGTAAGAACATCAAATAAATATGCTGTCAGATCAGCTCAAATGGTCAGTTATGCCCGATACCAACTCCACCTCACAGAATCAGACATCATAATCCAGTTGAGATATATATTCAGCGTGAAGCACGGTGCAGATGAGGCTAGTGTAGTGCTCAATACAAACCAGCAATCTGTACAGACTGTGCAGACCACATCAGTCGACGGGGGGCTGTGCAGTGAATAACTCTGTAAACCTGGAGAAGTTATCCTTCCAGCATGTAGAGCTGTGTCCACCATCCGAGTGCATTGCTCAGTAATACTGTATTTGATCACTGCACACTGTCGGGAAACTTGCAGCCCATGCTGCAAGTGACAGTATGTGCAACTCCCATCCATTTACAGTTCCATATCTTCATAAGGTTGAGGAGGCAAGGGTTAAGCAGTGCCCTAGAAGGTTGCAAGGTAACCAGGGTGTAAATGAAGAATAAACTCAGGACACATAAAAGTGTGCATGATCAAGGCTTGGCGGGTAGAATTAAGGTAAAACCTAAGACGTTCTACACTTACATGAGAAACAAGAGGATGGCCAGAGCGAGGGTAGGGCGATCAGAGATAGTGGAGGGAACTTACGCCAGGAGTTGGAGGAGGTAACGGAAGTTTTTCATGAATATTTGCTTCAGTATTCACTAATGAGAGAGACCGTGACATTTCTGAGGACAGCATGAAACAGGCGAATATGCTAGAACAGGAGGATGTGTTGAAAAATTTGAGAAACACACAGATAGATAAATTTATTTGGCCAAACAGGATATGCCCCAGGATTCTATAGGAAGTGAGAAGAGATTGCTGCGCGTTTTGCGATGATCTTTTGCATCCTCACTGTCCACTGGAGTCGTGCCAGATGTCAGGAGGCTGGCAAAAGTTCATGCCTGGTTCAAGAAAGGGAATAGGGATAATCCTGGGAAGTATTGGCTAACCAGTCTTACACTAATGACGGGCAAAGTATTGGAGAGGATTTGAGAGACAGGATTTATGAATACTTGGAAAATTATAAATGATTAGAGACAGTCAACATGGCTTTGTGAGGAGCACGTCATGCCTCATAAATCTTATTGAATTCCTTAAGGATGTGACAAAACACGTTGATGAATTAGAGCAGTGGATGTGGTATATATGCATTTTAACAAGGCGTTTGATAAAGTTATCCACGGTAAGCTCACTCACAAGATAAGAAGGCGTGGCTTACAGGGAGATCTGGATGTCTGGATGCAGAATTGGCTGGCCCACAGAAGACAGAAGGTGGCGGTAGATGGAACAGATCCCGCCTGGAGCTTGGTGACTAACTTGGTGATCTGTTCTGGGACCTCTGCTCTTTGTGATTTTTTTTTAATACGAGAGTAGATGATGAATTGGAAGGGTGGGTTCATAGGTTCGCTGATGTCACGAACTTTGGTGGAGTTGGTGGTTAGTGTGGAGGGCTGTTCTAGGTTACAACAGGACATTGACATAACTGAGCTGATGAGTGACAGATCGAGATAAATCTGGAATGGCGGGATCTTGGGTCCATGTCTATAGATCCTCAAAGTTGCCATCCAGGTGGATGCTGTTGTTTAGAAAGCATATGATGTGTTGGCTTTCACAGCCGGGGAGATCAGTTTCAGAGCTATGAGGTTATGACGCAGCTCTATAATCCCACTGTTTAACCCACTGTGATAAAGGTGAATGTTGTTCTGCATTGAGAGCTTGCAAGTACTTGTCATATGACTAGCTAATATTTTCAGAGTTCACTGTCCTGAAACTATGTAACATCTGGCTGTGAAACAGATATGTTGAGCTTTGGTTGCTTTTTAAACAACTATTCGAATTTAAACAACCAAGTTTAAATAATGTCCCACTGGACTAAACACAATCGATTTTAAATTTATTGTTTTGTCAACATCAAACCAAGGAGATGAGCTAATGTTGAGGGAATAAAGAGGCACGCATTTTGGAAGTTAGACAGGGAGTAAACTACCATCGTGATAGTCTGCCATGAACAACATTCTCTGTGTAAGATTCATTTTTTGAACGAAATATCCTTGCATTAAAAGACAGAACATGACCCAGGGAGATATTCAGTGGAAAGAAGGAGGGCATTGGAGATTACAGCCACTGTATGGTTTAAGTAATTGTAATACAGTTTTTCTTTAATTGGAAGATTATATAATTAAAGGTGGAGAAAGATAACAAACAGTTCAGAGAAAGGGAAACTTAGAGTTGGGAATAACTGCTATTGTTCAATGTTCACTTTTAGAATTAAGGGATACATTGATATTATTTCCTGTTAAGTAGCAGAATTTGCGAGCTCTCTGTCACTCAACTTTAAGAGATTATGAGCGAGGTGAGCTTTTCTGAGTGTTTGGTTTCATTAACAGAAGGGTTCATCGCCGTGTCATAACACCACACTTGTAATACCGTGTTCTAGTCACCTCATTAAAGGAATGTGGTGGAAGCTACAGAGAGAATGCAGAGAATTATCTATGGAACAGCAGAAAGGTTGACACAAGCCACACAGAGTGAGTGAAATATTGAGAAAGTCACCACGTGAAAAGTAAACACTGGCAGATTCTCAATGTCTATTTAAACATCAGTGTGGCACTGGTGTAGTGCGTCTGTATTGATGACTGGGTATCTGTGTGTGCATGTGCATCTGTGTATTCGGCATTTGTCTATGTGTGCTGAAAATGTGTTGCTGGAAAAGCGCAGCAGGTCAGGCAGCATCCAAGGAGCAGGAGAATCGATGTTTAGGGCATGAGCCCTTCTTCAGGAATTTGTCTATGTGTGCCTGTCTATGTGCTGTTGCATCAGTCTCCGTGAGTGTCTGTGCATCTATATTCATCTCTGCGTGTCTCTGCATATCTGATTTTTTCACTGTGTGTATCTGCGTTTCTGCTTTCATCGCTGTGTATATCTGCATGTCTGTATTTGTCTCTGTGTGTATCTGCATGCCTGTATTTATGTCTGTGTGCAGCTGCATGTCTGTATTCATCTCTGTGTGTACCAGACTGTCCATATTCAAATCTGTGTGTATCCGCGTGTCTGTATCCATCTCTGCGTGTATCTGTGTGTCTCTGTTCGTCTCTGTGTGCATCTGCGTATCTCTGTGTGTATCAGCACGTCTGTTTTTGTCTCTTAGTATATCAGTTTATCTGTATTCAACTCTGTGTGTGTACGTGTATTTGTATTCCTCTCTGTTGGTATCTGTGTGATTTCATTAATCTCTGTGTGTAACTGCGTGTCTATATTTGCCCTTCTGTGTATCTGCGTTTCTACATTTGTCTTTCTGTTTATCTGTGTGTATGTATTCGTCTCTGTGTACATTTGCGTGTCTGCATTCATCTCTGAATCTGCGTGTCTGTATTCATCTGTATGTGCATCTGCCTGCCTGTATCCATCTGTGTGTGTCATTAAATTTGTCTCCGTGTGTATCTGCGAGTCTGTATGTGTGCCTGCGTATCTGTGTTTATCTCTGTGTGTATCTGTGTGTCTGTTTTCATCTCTGTGTGTATCCGTGTGTCTTTATTCGTCCCTGTGGGCATCTGTGTGACTCTATTCGTCTCTGTGTTTATCTGCATGTTTGCGTTTGTCTCTGTATCTGCGTGTCTGTATTCATCTTACGTGTATCTGTGTGCATCTATCCGTCTCACTGTCTATCTGCATGTCTCTGTGTGTATCTGCGTGTCTGCATCTGTCTCTGTGTGCATCTGCGTGTTTGCATTCATGTTTGTATCTGCGTGATGGAATTCATCTCTATGTCTATCTGCATGCCTGTGTTCATGTGTGAGTATCTGTGTGTCTGTATTCGTCTCTGTGTGTATCTGCGTGTCTGTATTCATCTCTGTTGTGTATCTTCCTGTCTGTATTTGTCTGTGTGTATCTGTGTGCCTGTATTTGTTTCTGTGTGTCGCTCCACGTCTGTATTCATCTCTGTGTGCGCCTGTGCATCTGTATTCATCTCTGTGTGTCTGTATTTGTCTCTTTGTGCATTTGCGTGTCTGTTTTCATCTCTGCATTTTGTCTGCGTGCCTGTATTCGTCTCTGTGTGTATCTGTGTGTCCATGTGCACAGAGGATCTGTCAGCCTCTCTGGTGTTTAAAGTGATGCAATGTCCCTCTCTGCTGGCCTTCACACTCCTCTGCGTTGACAGCACCGCAGGGTGACAACCATCAGGAGATTCAGTCTGGGAGGGAGGGGGAGGGAGGCAGCTCATAGCGCCATCCAAACTGACAGAACCATCTGCACACGCACACACCCACAGTTTGGTATATGGAGGATTGTAATCATACTGAGGACCCTTAGAGTGGAGAATGTTCATGTAAAGTTATGTCTATGGTCGCTCTGCAATGTGGAAGTGATTTGTCTTTGAAGATTATTCATGACACAGAGTGCGCAAATCAAAGTGTATTTCTATCGCAAATGCATCCAAGCAAGATTGACGGAAAACTTTGTAAGTCAATGCAATGAATTTATTTCACGTTCATTATTTTGACATGTTTTATAATATACTCCTACAAATTATAAATGAGAAAAGATTGAAAATCCTGTAATGGACACAGTGGTGGTGATAATATCTCAGGAACGATATCGTTAGGTAACAGACGAAACTGCTCTGTGCGTCCAAAGACGTTATTTGAAAAACCAAACAGCCATGCAATGTGAAAGAATGACAGTGTTTGATGTCCTCTGAAAGAAACAAAAAAAACAGACACTAGTGCAAAGGCATGGGGAGGCTAGCAGAAGGTGGCATTGTATAACTATAAACTAAACAGGGACAGACGTAGAGGTGTGGGGTGGTGGTGGTGAGGGGTTGATCTCAATTTCAATGGATTTACCCCAAAAAACGGCAGGACATCATCTCACGGAGATACACACAAACATACACAGACACGTTAAACACACAACACATATACATACAGATATGGACACAGAAACAAACACACACACTCCTGTGCACAGTTTCTTTAAGATAGAGTTGAATAAGCTTTTCATTAATTTGGGAATCAGTGATCATTTGGCGAAGGCAGGAGAATGTAGGTGAGAAACAGTTCAGCTGTAATCCAATGGCACAGCAGATCCAATGGGCTAAGTGGCCTGATTCTGCTCTATTTTCCCATATTCAGGAGAGAGCTTTCAAAGGTTGAATTTGAATGCAGATTTCAGGGTTAAAGGTAGGCTTCTTGGCAGTGTGGAGGAACGAAGGGATGTTGGGGTCCACGTCTGTAAATTCCTCAAAGTTGCCAAAGCCCTCAAGGTAAGAATGTGTATGAAGTGTTGGCTTTCCTAAGCTGGGGGATTGAGTTAAGAGCTACGAGGTTATGCTGCAGCTCCATAGAGGCCTGGTTAGACCACACTTGGAATATTGTGTTGAGTTCTGTTCGCCCCATTAAAGGAAGGATGTGGAAGTTTTAGAGAGGGTGCAGACGGGAGTTCCCAGCACGTTGCATGTCCTGTAGGGCATGTCTTATGAAGAAGGTTTGAGGGAGCTTTATCTTTTCTCATTAGAGTAAAGAAGGATGAACGGTGACTTGATAGAGGTGTGCAAGATGATGAGAGGCACACATAGAATGGATTAGTAGATTCTTTTTTATAGGGTAGAAATGGCTAACACGAGGAAAACATAATGATAATGTGATTGGAGGAGGGTTTTGGGGAGATGTCAAGAGGCAGGTTGTTTACACAGGTAGTGATAGGTGCGTGGAATGCACTTCCAGCAGTGGTCGTAGAATTAGCTACATTAGGGACATTCAAGTAACTCTTGGATAAGCACATGGATGATAATAGGATGAAGGCTCTGCAGTTTAGTTTAATCTTAGAGTAGGATAAAATGTTGGCACACCATTGAGGGCTGAAGGGCTCTTACTGTGCTGTACTGTTCAATGTTCGCTGTTCTAATTTCTTGAAATCTTGTGAAAATATTGTACCTGGATTTCCTTTAACTTCAGTGGAGGTTAAACTGATCAGTATTTGATTGTTGAGGGTTAATGGAAATTTGGGGAGGTTTGAGGGGCTGAATGGTCTATATCTGTTCCTAACCGTTGTGTCAAAAGAATAATGATTGGTTTGAGGGGAACTCATTTTGAGAATAAGGGCATTCCTATTTCAGACTGGGAAAGGGATGTTCCTTTTTCTTTAGGATTGTATGGTCTGTGGTCTTCTCATGCCCAAGGATCAGTGAAGACTGGGTTAATGAAAACACTCAAGGAGGAGTTATATAGATCGTTGATGAACAAGAGAATCAATGTTTGTTGGGAACAGATAGGAAAGGGATGCTTAGTTAGCATCACATCAACAATAGGCATTCTGAATTGTGCAGCAGGTTCGAGGGGCTGAATGGCCACCTGATGCTCTTGCTTCATGTATTATTCACTCACTCAACCCCGCGATGCTGTTACACAATGTGAGGAAGATCGCATTCAGCCATTCAGGATCGATCTGCACCTCTAAGTAATTATAAAGAAATATGATGAAGCCCTTCAGCCATTTCAGTACATTACGCAGCGCAAGAGGAGGTCACACCTACTTTCTAGATTGCAACACAGGAACAGGGGAGTCCTGGGTAACTATGAGGAAATAGATAGTCGGGAGAAATGTGTATTTTCGGGTTGGAAATCTTTAACTTGGTGAAGTGCCTCAGAGATCAGTGCAACATCAAAAGCTATTTCGAATCTGTCAATGATTTGCGTGTGGGAACTGATTGGATGGAAATCAATTGGCTCAACCACTCAGATTCGATAAGATGTCAAGTGGAGGTAGAGAGTCTGTAATGTGATATAGACAGGGAAGTTTAGTGTGCAAACCTTCAGCAGAAACAGGATAACATGGGGTACTGAAGTTTGTGCTGTGGCAGAAGGGTAAAACAACAGTAATCTAATTCAAAGAAGAGAGATCACAAAACTCAGTTGTACAAAGGCATTTGTTCACCCGGGTACATACATCACACGGGGTTAGTATGCCGATGCAGCAAGTAATTAGGAAGGTATTTGGAATGATTACTTCATGAAAAGGCTATCAGGATATTTTACTGCATCTGTACAGAGGATTTCTGAGACAACATCTGATGTACTGTGGGCAGTGATGATTCCATAACCTGAAAAATAAATATACTCAATAGCTTTAGAAGATTTTGCGAATATGTTTCACTGCACTTGCTCTTGGAAAGAAGGCCTTATCCTGTCATACAGCACGGAAACAGACTCTTCACTGCACCATGTCCATGCCGACCAGATGTCCGAAATTAATCAAGTTCCATTTGCCAGCACTTGGCCCATATCCCATAAAACCTTCGTGTTCACTCAAATGGCTTCATTCAAATGGATAAAAATGCTGTAGCTGTCCCAGCCTCCAAAATTTCCTCTGGCAGTTCATTCTATACACTCTGTGAAAAGTTACCACTTTTGTCCCTTTTATATGTTTCTCCCCTCACCTTCAATCTATGTGCTCTAATTGTGGACTGCCCTAAGCGAGGAAAATGTTCTTGGATCTTCACCATTTCCTTGCTCCTCATGATGTTTTAAATGTCTATAAGGCGAGAGCACTTCAGGATTGAGAATGAGAGGCGTTCGTATTGAACTGTATAAGATATTGAGGAGAGTGTATCTGATGCATAGCCTATGGACATTTTCTCTGGTATATGAGTCTAGAACTGAGGATTCAAATGTAAGAAAACAACCTGTATATGTTATATACTCTTTTCATAGTATAAGAAAACAAATACTATGAAGACATGATTTTATTGGACAAAAATATGAGGACACATACAAACATAACTTCATTAAAACTCCTACATGGAGCAGAGAACAGGGACATAGCCCTACAGTTCCGAGAATGTTCAAGAAGGCCTCACGTCGTCCAGTTTGGTGTTGAGATAACATTATTGTATATTTCTGCTCCGAGATGGAGAAAATGCAACATGCTGGAGAAGCCACTGCTTATTGCTACCTATCTTTCCTTGTTCCTTCTTGCAGCAATGTATGAGAGATGAAAACCGTTCAGTCATCTTTATCATTTATGTAGGATTACTGTTGAGGAATCATGGCATCTCCCCACTGCCTAAAATCAAAGGTAATTCATCCAAATCCGACTGTTCCAGGAATAAATCCTGCTTGTGTGAGCAGAACAACCTCAGAAGCAGAATAACATTTCATTATTTTACTTTTGTCTTGAGTTTAACTATTGCTTGGACAAAGCTCTTTCAAGCTGATATTTTGCAGCTTTTTATCCTGCTTGTATTTAGGTATGTGTATGTGTGTGTCTGTGTGCACTTGCGTGTGTGAGACACTGTGTATGTCTCAGTGTGTGTGTCTGTGTGTATGCACAGACTGCATCTCAGTATGCGTTCAAAGATAAATATTAATGTACGTATTGGTCCAAACTCTTTGCCATTTATTTTTCCATCTTAGCTTTGAGTAACTTTGCTTTGATGAATTATTTTTGCAAATGTAAGATATCGAGATGTCTTGTCCCCAGCAAAGAACCTGACCTAGTCTGAGACCTATATCATTGGTCATATCGACAACCGAGTTACATTTAAAATTTATCATGATCAATGGAGGAACGGGACTAGAAAATTCAACAGTGGTCCATCCAGTCCCAGTCTGAACATGGAAGAGGATAATTTCACAAAAGTTTGTTTGCGTGGGAATGCTCTTTCCCAGAAGTTTTGTGGTGCCTGTGTGTTTGCATTTAGTCAAAGCAATGGCAGTCAGATATTGGACAGTAAAGGACAATGAACTACAGATATTGAAGTGGGGCTGAGAACACATCCAGATCAGTCACGATCTTACTGCCTAGTTGAGAAGGCTTAATGTGTCTAATGACACACTCCTACTCCTCAGCCCTACGTCCCTATGTTCCATTCAGTTCCTCAAAACTGCAAGGCAGGAGCGTTTGGAGTTCATTTACTCCGATAACCTGGTGCACAGAAACCGAGGAGACCATTCAGTGACTGAAGACTCGAGAGTACAGCGTTGTAAAAGCACAACAGTTCAGGCAGCATCCAACGAGCAGGAGAATCGCCGTTTCTGAGCATATACTTCTGCGCTAAACGTGGTTTCAACAGAATACAAGGACGCCATTCGATCCATTGAATCTATTGGACAAGAATAGGGATAGCCCATTCAGACCCTCCTGCCAATTACACCAGTTGTGAAGGAGTGTAGTCAGCACATCGAGATGTTAAACAGGAACCGGAGTCGCCAAGTCAGGTCCTTGAGCTGCTTCCAGATGACCAGGAGGTGGCCATTCAGCCTATCAAACCATGTGTACAGAAATAGGAAGATGTCTTTGATGCCCGAACATAACAAAGAGTGAAGCAGAGTCTACTCAGATAGACTGCTCTATGTTATTCCTCCTGCTTCCTTTGCTCGTGGTACATATGTGTCACTTTAACTTGGTTTGCTGAACGTGAGAGGGAAAAGTGAGAAGTGAAAAGTTTGTGCGAAGTCTCAAGGAAATGCCTTCTATCTCCGAGAAGACAATATTGTACTCCTATAGAGGACAGAAGTTGGTGGGAATAGCGAACTATTTCAGGAGTGAGGCATTAAGGCTTCTGATAGATTTATGAACAGTGCAGAGACACACACCAACTGCACATTGAGACGGTGAGAATTCATTCAGAGCCTGGCGCAGCCTCTCAACCAACATGGGGTCTCCACACTGGTACGTGAACTACTGGGAATTACATATCATCGGGAAAATGCAATTTCTCACAAAATCACCATCTTTTTTCCGGACATAATAAATGTTACTCCATAATCCTCAAGTTTAAATGTAATTGCATGTTATTCTCTTGAAGTGCTACGGATGTTGCTGGATTATACTCTTATACCTTTTATCAGTTAATTATCGTTTACACAATGTAATTCAATAATTTACTTGCAAAGGTGCAAACATCTTATTGCACAGTTGTATGCCGTTTCTTTTTTTAGGTTTGTTGTAGCCTTAGCCCAAAAGTAAATGTTTTGTTTACTGAACAGCCTTGGGCAACTGTCTGTGTGGCGTTTGCACATTGTCGCCGTGTCTGCGTGGGTTTCCTCTGGGTGCTACGGTTTCCTCCCACAGTCCAAAGATATGCAGGTTAGGTGAATTGGCCATGCTAAATTGCCCATAGTGTCAGGGGTGAATCGAGGGTAGAGGAATGGATCTAGGTGGGTTACAGTTCGGAGGGTCGATGTGGACTTGTTGAGCCGAAGGGCCTGTTTCCATACTCTAGGAATCTAAAAAAAAAACATGTTTATCAGGATTCAAGGGTCAGACACAGTATGTATTTTTCATGGGCTAAGAAACAGAAAGGAATAGAAGACAGTGACTGTGGAGACTGACGAGGAGTAAAGTGGCATCCCCCCTGTCCCCAATGTCTTCTTGACAGAGAGAATGAAATCAAATGTAGAGAAAGAAACAGATATATTCGGAAGAAGGAATAGCAAGTGACAGTGTAAATGAAACAGGATAATTTTGAAATGGAATGGCCGAACAATGATTGATCTGTGTGTGTGAGAGAGAGAGAGTGTGTGTCAGTGTGTGTGTGTCTGTGTGTGTGTCTGAGTTTGAGAAAGTGTGTTTGTCTCTGTGCGTGTGAGTGCGTGTCTGTGAGTGTGAGTGAGTGTGTGTGTGTCTGTGTGAGTGTGTGTGTCTGTGTGAGTGAGTGAGTGTGTGTGTGTCTGTGTGAGTGTGTGTGTCTGTATGTGTGAGTGAGTGTGTGTGTCTGTGTGAGTGTGTGTGTCTGTGTGTGTGAGTGAGTGTGTGTGTGTGTCTGTGTGAGTGTGTGTGTGTCTGTATGTGTGAGTGTGTGTGTCTGTGTGTTTGAAAGTGTGCGTGCCTGTGCGTGTGAGTGAGTGTGTGTCTGTGTGAGTGTGTCTGTGTGACTGTGTGTGTGTCTGTATGTGTGCCTGTGATTGAGAGAGTGTGTGTGTCTGTGTATGTGTGTCTCTGTGCGTGTGTGTGTGTCTCTGTGTGTGTGAGTGTGTGTATCAAGACAGTCAGGGTATAGAGGTGTTTATACTGACCTCAGTAAGGAGAAGGCGCTGGGGTGGGTTAAGTTGAATCAATCAGCGATACCAGTTGGGCAACAGCTCGTAATTCTAAAGAGATATCGAAGGTGATTGTAGAGGCATTGCTGGTGATCTTTCAGGAAACGTTGGAGTGAGGGAGGACTGGTAAATGTAACCTCCCCGTTCAAGGAGAGAGGGACACAGAAGAGAGGAAATTATAGAAGGACTTATTGGATCTATGGGTTTATGAATAGATGTGTGGAGTATAAGAACAAGGAAGTTGTGAAGCATATTGGAAATAGTGTGGTTAAGCTACAGCATAATAAGAGCTACAAGTACAATGCCATTGCGAACAGCAGTGATGAAAGTACGGTTAAAACAAAGAAAATCAGTTAGAAGCAGACAGGAGCATTAGTGACAAAAAGACTGTTTCCTAGAGCCTTTTGTGAGAATGTTGAGATAAGCTTGTCAGTAAACAGACAAGGAATGTATAAAAAGCACAATAAAATCTGTTGCTGATAAGGTCTCAACGTGCAACTATGTAGCCAATACCTATGAAGCTGAAAAAGCACAGCAAGTGAGACAGCATCCTAGGAAGAGGAAAGTCAACGTTTCAGGCTGAAAGACTTCATCAGGATTGGGGTAGGGGAAGGAGATCCGGGAAGTAAATAGAGGGAGGGGCGAGGAGCTGGTGGAAGGCTAGGTGGGATGGCGATAGGGGGGAAGCAAGCAGGGAATTATTGTGATTGGTCATTGGGAAGGGTGCAACAGATATGTGAATGGGAAGATGCACAGCTTTGGTGATGTCAGGGAAAGGGAACATGGGGGAAAGCTGTTGGTTGAGAGATTTTGAAGCCAGTGAAGACAATATTAAGCTGTAAGGTCTCCAGCTGAAATATCAAGTTGTGTTCCCCAGTTTCTGTTTGACCTCACTCTGACAGTGGAGGAGGCCTGTCGCTGGATGAGCAAGGGGAGGGGAGTGATTGAAATGGATGGCAACTGGAATGCTGAATTTGTTAAAGCGTGCAGAGAGCAGATGCTCCATGAATATGTCCCTGTGTCTCCCTTTGGTCTCCACAACATACAGGAGACAGCGTTGGGAGTTGGAGATGAGCTCGGTGGGCCAGGATCAGGCTCTGTATGGAGCATTAGTGCTCTGTACGAAACAACCAACCCGACTTTCCAGTTACCATTCATTTTAATTCCCACTCCCACTCGCCCGGCGACATTCCTTTCCTTAGCCAGTCCACTGTCAGACGACCACCACCGGAGAGTTTACCTTTGAAGCTGATAGCCCAATGGCCTCAATATTGACTGAAGCCGATTCAAAAACCCTCCGGCTGCCGCCTTATCCAATGTCCCTTTTCCCTGACCAGACCCACCTGTATCTGATCCACCCTTCCCACTGACCAATCACAGTAACCTCATACCTTCATGTACCTACCACCACCATACCTACCCGCCGCCCTTTCATATCCCATCACTCCATTTCTGGGCTCCCCTCCCCCTCACCCGTCCTGACGAAAGGTCCAAGATCAAAATATTGCCTTTGCTGCTCCTCTGATTCTGTCTGGTCTGCTGTGTTTATCCAGATCCAAGTTGATTAACTCTGGCCTCCCGCACCTATAGTACTTACACTTTCTAAGCTGTGGAACTAGGTGGTCTAAATATAAGAAGAAATAAATTTGGACATTTGAAAAAATGGCAGACACATCTGTTATTTCTTAACAACCCAATACACATATTCCAGAAGAAGCAGCATTTCATTTGTACTCTTTCAATCCAGTCTCCTGTCATTGCTGCTCACAATACAGTCTCCTTTATATTGGGGAGACCAAACAGAAACTGTATTGAGGAACACTCCCACTCTGTCTGTGGGAATAACCCTGATCTTCTCATTGCTTCCCATTTCAAAACTTACCTTGCTGTCATGCAAACATTTCAGTCCTGGGTTGCTGTAATGCTCCAATGAAGCAAAACCCAAGCTCGAATAACACCTCACTTTAGACCTTGGAACGTTCTATCCTGGTGGAATTGTTATTCAATTCCATACTTGCACAGCCTGACCGCATTATGGCTGGTCTCCATTCTTCACACATTCTTTCTCCTTGTCTCCCAATCAACTCGCCCTATTTGTGAATCGTTTGTCTTGCAGTTAATTAACGAACCCATTTCCCCCTTCACAATCTAATTAATACTCATTTTACATTTGATTCTCTTTTACCAGAAATAAAAGTCAATTTGTCAGTGGCATTGCTCCTCTACATCATCTTGTTTCCCGTCACCCCTCCTATACCGCAGTCAAGGGATTTAAAAGCCCATTTTCCAATCCTTTTCTGTTCTGAAGAGAAGTCACACTTGAAAAGATTCAAGAAAAACCTCCTCTCCATTGTTGTAATGTTCCAGTCCGCTATTCTCAGATTCAGATCTGTCCTCTCTCTGTCTACACAGCTGATGATCTCTGTTACTGTTGGAGCTGATGCATCTGCTCCTACACTGGGATAGCGCACTGAATGAAGCCCTTCACCAATAGGAGAGGGAAACCCTCCAGTGACAGTTACATTGCATGGAGACTGACATCAATCATAGTCACTGAGCAATCAGTCCCAGCTTTTAATCCAGAACGTTCAGTTCACAATATAACTGGACTCGACTACATGTCGACATTGCTGGCTATTGGACAAATCGCCCATCACCAATTGCTCTAGTGAAGTCAGTTGTGAGGGAGAAAGATGAATGTTATGTTTTCTTAGGCTAGATGATTCTGCTCTGTTGTCCATTTACTATGCTGTAACCATCTCTCCCCAAATCCCTCCACCCACCAAAATAAACACAATCAGGATGTTGTTTCTGTGTGGATCTCTCCTCCACGGGAACAACCGCCAGCCAACACACTGTCACTGGGCACAATTGCCTTGAACATAGACAGGAAGTGTGGACTTCTCTGAATGTTCCTCTCACTGCTCTAATAAGGCAACTAGGGAATATTCTTCAGTAATTTATTTATACAAATTGACAAACTTCTAAATGCAGTTTTATTTGTGTAAAACCGTACTTTTTACGCATTTTGGCCTCAGTCGAAACCAAAAGTGATAATTACAATGAACTTATGCATTAAGACTTATGAATTAATGAGTCAGGTTTGAATGATCATGACATTCGCTGGGAGATAGGACAGAATGGGATAGTGGCTGTGGAGACTGCTGGGGGCGGGGGGGGGGGGGGGGGGGTGGGAGCGGGGGTACAATGATATTTCCCTGTCATCATCACGCTTTCTGCCAGACAGAATTAAATCTAATGCACAACAAGGAAACAGCAACTTTGAGAAATGCAATGCTGAATGACAATATGAAATGAACAGGATCATTTTAAATGCGATAAAGTGAACTATGTTTAATATACACACCACTTAATCATTGGGAATACAGTTCGATTAGGATCACTGGACCAGAAACATTAACTTTGATTTCTCTGCACAGATACTGCCAGACCAGCTGAACTTGCCCTCTAAGTTCTGCTTTTTTTTTGTTTGAGCTTGATCATATTGTTCATATCCGGCAGGATACTTAAAATTAAAAGCAGACACTAATAACAAAATGTGGAGGGCTATGGGGACAGTGAAGGAGACTAACAGTAGAGATATAGTCGTTCCAAACTGGAAGAGACAATGGGCTGAGTTTCCCCCACTTTTGCTGTAAATAATTCTGTGTTATGTAACCAAAGCCTTTGGGAGGGGGTAGACAAGCGAGTTCAATGAAGGTCACAGAGTGGTCCACCATCAATAATTTGTTCCTATTATCTCATGAAATTTCTGCTGCCTCTAAAATGTCTTTTCAAACAAAGTGGAGTTCCTGAGATTTACAGGATAATCAGAAAAATATTCTTTTTTCCTTTGAATCTTAAAGAAGCAACAGATTTCGGCCGTAACACAGGTGTCACAGACACACCAACTATAATAGTAACAGGAAAGGACTATATTGTCCACATATAACCAAATTCAGCATGTAGCCCTGCCAAGAAACATGAAATATAGTGATACAGAAACATGAAAAACAAATAAAAAATGGTGAAGAAGTGCCACAGATGAGGAAGTATATGCAGAGATAAACAAAGTTAATATATCGAATATGATGTAACCCTGTTTGAAAAAGTCATATTGGAATCAAAGGTTAATTCTGCGTATCTCTGCTCAGAGAGTACCAGACCTGCTGAGCTACCCTCTATCGTTTTTTGCTTTTCTTTCTGAACTGTGACAAATTGACTGATCTGAATGATATAAGCAAAGCTGCTATCTGAGTTGAATCTCGAGTAATTTGTAACCAAAAGAGAAAATGCTCAAAATCTCAGCAGGTCTGGCAGCATCTGGAACGAGAGAAAAGAGCTGACGTTTCGTGTCGAACTGCCTCTGTGCAGAGAAATCAGAATTAAAGTTTCTAGGTTACTGGCCCTTCCTCAGAACGGATGGTAGCCCTGAAAATGTTGGTTTATATACATAAGACGCTGAATAGCTGTTAATGGAGACTGTTAGTAGCTAACAATAGGGGGTGAGTACGAAGCTTGGTGTATGGGTAGGGGGCATTGAGGAGTTCAGTCCCTAAAATTATTGAATATTATTTTGAGTCTGAAGGGCTGCAGGGTCCACCCGCGGAAAATGAGGTGTTGTTCTTCCAGCTTGCGTTGAAATGCCCTGGAACACTGCAGCAAGTCTGACTCAGAGATATTGGCCAGGGAACAGGATGGCGTATTAAACTGGCAGGCAACTGGAAACTCAGGGTCTTGTGCACAGGTACAGTTTGGATATACTGTGAAGTGTTCACCCAGTCTAACTTGAGTTTCTCCAATGTAGAACGGTGGCACAGTGGTTAGCACTGCTGCCTCACAGCGCCAGAGACCTGGGTTCAATTCCCACCTCAGGCGAGTTTGCACATTCTCCCCGTGTCTTCGTGGGTTTCCTCGGGGTGCTCCGGTTTCCTCCCACCGTCCAAAGATGTGCAGGTCAGCTGAATTGGCCATGCTAAATTGCCCGTAGTGTTAGGTAAGGGGTAAATGTAGGGGTATGGGTGGGTTGCACTTCGGCGGGTTGGTGTGGACTTGTTGGGCCGAAGAGCCTGTTTCCACACTGTAGGGAATCTAGAGCAGACCATAATGTGAGCAGCGAATGTGGGAAATGTTGATAGGATGATGCTTCAGGTGGGAGGTAAGTTTGGCCCTTGGTTAGTGAGGAGGGAGGAGGTAAATGGGAAAGTGTGACACCTCCGGCAGGAGAAACTGACGTGGACCTGTGTTGGGGGGGTGGAGGTGGGGGGATGTGTTGGCAGTGAACAACGAGTGGACTAGGGTGTTGCGGAGGAAATGATCAGAAGGCAGAAAAGGGAGAAGAGACAAATATGTCTCTGGTGGTGGCATCTCGCTGGAGGTGGGGGAATGCAGACTGATGATCTTCTGCATGCGAATGCTGGTGGGATGGAAGGTAAGGACAAGGAGAACTCTAACACTGTTGCATGAGGGAGGAGAGACGGTGAGGGTAGAAGTGCAGGAGGTGGGTCAGAACTGGTTGAGGGCCCTGGCGAGAACGGTGCTGGGGAAGTCTCGGTTGAGGAAGAAGGTGGACATTTCAGAGGCCACAATTTTGAACTTGACATCATCAGAAGCAATGCGGTTGAGATGGAGGAACTGGGGGAATGGAACGGAGGATTTGCAGGAAACAGGGTGTGAGGGTGTGTACTCCAAATAGCTGTGGGAGTCGCTGGCTTAATACTGGATATCAGTGACCCGTCTATCCCCAAAAATAGAAGCAGAGATGTCGAGGAAGGAAAGGGAAGAGTCAGAGATAGACATTTTGAAAGTGAGGGATTCGTGCAAATTGGAAACGATGACCTTTTCCAATTCTGGACAAGAGAGAGGAGCAGCAGCTATGATATCATCTACATATCGGAGAAACAGTTATGGATGGGGACTGGAAACAACTGGAACAAGGAATGGTCTATGTACCCCATGAAGGAACAGGTATAACTTGGGCCCACGTGTGTATCCATGCACCCCCTCTATGTGGCAGGAGCAGGCTGAAGCAATGGGTCTGCCCGGGCAGTTCTGTTTATGGATTTTCAGGAGGACATAAAAGCGAGCTCTGCTATCAGAGGACTATCAGCTTCGGGACTGTTACGTGGGCGCGAGTGGGTGGGAATCTCCAGATGAAATGTTCTCAGATTTAGTTAATAAAATGGCCTGATGTGCCATGGCAGGGTTATGGAGGAGCAGGTGATGTGTGGAAGTAACTATGAGCTGGCACTCAGCCTCTGAAATGGAGAGATGAGTCCACCAGACTACAGCAGCACCACCCTTATCGGCACAGGCTGAATAACACAGTGAGGGGTGGATCAAAGCATACAGCGTATAGACTGTTCAGAGAGTGATAGGTTGGATAGGGTGAGGGGGATGCAGAGAAATTTAAACAACCAGTGTCACATTGAAAGTTCTCAAAGAACAGATTGAATCAAAGTAAACGCTAGAGAAATGGGTCCAGGTGGAGGGAGAGTGTTGGAGCTGGGGGAAGGGTCTTTGGGATGGGGAATGGACTCTTGCGCAAACAACTGGACACCGAGGAGAAGTCAGTGGAAGAGGAGTTCAACATTAAGTCGTTCCCGAAATTCATTAAAGGGAGCGCAGATGGATAATGCTGAGAACTTTGCAGAGTACAGAACATTCACCATTACAGCGTGGCAGTTTAGGAGGAATGGTGAATACACGACAATAGGCGGGCTTGGGGGAGGGGATGGGCTCAGAGCGCAGGGCATGGGTGGGGTGAAAGGTTCCAGATACTCATAGGCATCTCTAAGTTATTCCACCTTGTAGTCCTCGTATAGCTGGCAAGCACGGCGAATGAGCTGGAGAATGATGTAAAATTGTGGAATGGTGCAGCCTTGAGTCAATTTGATGAGATGCTCTTGGACAGAGAAAATATTAATCTCAGTGGCACTGACATCGCACGATCAGTCCACAGAAAGTAACTGATTGAAAATTATCGTTATCTTATTGTCATGCTTTGATTTCATTGGAGTGAAAGTCAACCAACAAGATCTTACTTTTCTGAGACTTTAGACCATACCGTGAAAACAAATGATGTTATTAATAAGACAAAGCCATCCATGATTTTGGAAGGCAGTAGCAAAGGCAGAGTTTATTTGTCATTCCCAATAGATCGAGGGAAGGTGTCATTGTTCATTGAGGAAATTACCAGCACAGAATTTCCTCTGATTCCCGTTAATCACAGTTTTCTGAGGGTGAATGATGCTACATGAGTCAAATATTACTTTGATGCGAGGCAAGTTACTCTGATCTCACCTCTAATGACTTTGGAAAATCAGTTAAAATGGTAAAGACCAAAATGATAGGACACGGCTTATTTGAACAATGTGGTCACTGTCCTCACAACGTTTAAGGAAAAACTGATGGATTGTCGTCTGATTCTGAGGAGAGGTTTGTCCTATTTATGATGAGGCTGTTTGGTTAAGCGTTGTCACACAGGGACAGAAATAAAGTTCCACTCTCTATAGGGAACAGAACCACCATGTTCACGGTGCATTGGACGGTGACAGACACACACTATTGTCTGTTCCTGTTGGACATTGATCATCTCAATCTCATCATTCACTGATGAACAATAGCAGCAAAGAAGCCAGCAGTTCCCATCACCCCTGTTGGAAAGCAAACAGGGAAAGGAAGGGCCAGTGGAAGTGGGAGTAACTAGGGAACTGGTGTAAGTTACAGTGGGAGTGGGAGAAGAAAGATGTGAAGAGATATCATCAATGGAAGAGTATGTAGCTGCAGATGGGACAGTGCAAGGGAAGGAGGAGTGTAAGAAAAGAGTAAGAAGGCCGAGGAAGAATGGCTAATGAAGTTTTAGTGAATGGGAAAAACTTGCTTTAGGAAATGTGAGTTTGGGTGAAAAATATCACTGTTCAGGAAAATTGGGATCTGGTTCCATTGAAAATTAAGATTTGATTTATTTCATTTTCTATACTTGATTCTTGTTCAGATTGCACATTCACTCTGTATTTTTGTATCTCCATCAATTGCGGATTACATGTTTTTTCTCCCCAGTATGGTATCTCATTTTTGAATTTTTTAACAATATGTATTTGCTTCCAATTCAAGGTAGACATGAGAACATGATTTGATCTCCTGCAGTTTGCCCATAACATAGAATTTAATTGAATAGTTATCCTCATCACAATCACTGATTCAAGCATTGACTCAGTATCCATCCTGCAGATGAAAAACTTCTTCAGCTATGACTATTGATAAAAGAACAGTGCCACACAAATGGCTAATGTTCCAGTGCAAGGTGCCAAACCCTAGTTCATCTTAAATTAGGTACACACTTTATGAATAAGACATGCTGAGGGGCAGAGTGTAAAAGGTAAATTCAACTCTGTGTCGAAAATGCTATTAGCAGCTCCCTCATAATAGGTGTTAACTACATCACTTTGTAAATTCCCCAAAATAAGAATAGCAAAAGACTGGAATTCTTAATTCCTCTTCTGTGAATAACATCGGGAGAACAGGAAGGAAATCAAGGTTTGTTTGTGATATTCATAAATGATGATGGTGAAAATGTGGAAGATGGATAACAAATGTTGGGGATGACACAAAGATTAGCTGGGTGGTTCACAGTGAGGAGGAAAGGGTTAGGCTACAGGACGATATAAACAGATGATTTCTATATCCAGATTAATGGCCGATGAAGTTTAACACTGATAAATGTGAGATGATGCACATCTGAATTAACAAGACAAATGAGTACTCAAACTGTGAAGTGTGAGGGCTAAATTTGCTCCTTTTTTCATTGCAGCAGGGGAAGGTTGAGGAGCGAACCTGGTACAGGTGTACAAGAGCATAAGGGGAATGGAGATGATGATCAGACCGCAGCTGTTTCCCTTACTCGAGGTGTCAAAAACAAAGGGATACATACTTAAAGTGAAAGGCAGGGGATTGAGGGAGGATTTGTGAGTCTGTTTTGAACTGAGAGGGTGGCACAGACATAGAACATAAAATTTCTACAGTGTGGAAATAGGCTCTTTGGCCCACAAATCCACACTAACCCTCCAAAGAATAGCCCACACAAACACGTTCCTCCTATATTTACCCCTGACCTACACATCCCTGAACATAATGGGCAATTAAGCACGGCCAATTCACTTAACCTGCTCATCTTTGGATTGTGGGAGGAAACCGGAGTACCTCGCAGAAACCACGCAGACATGGGGAGAATGTGCAAAATCCATACAGGCTGTCACCCGAGGCTGGAATCAATCCTGGGTCCCCGCGCTCTAAGGCAGGAGTTCTAACCACTGAGCCACCGTTCTGCCCCTGGTGACATCTTCACCCATGCCTGGTCCGGGGTGCAGATATATGAAATCTGGGAGGCAGGTCAGGTTTCATCACCATATGTAACTTGTATGGTGTGATTCTGGCTCGCCATGTCAACACGTCTGCTCTCTGGGCCAGGCTCTGACTGAAGATGAATTTCAAAACCTGGTTGCTCATCAGCCATTAGTATTTAATCTGGACAATATTTGTACCTACACTGAAACCAGTGATCGGCTGTTGGCGGGTTATCCCCTGCCCAAGGAAGATTTCAACTTACTTGCTTTGAAGTAATGTTTGACTGGCTGCCCTGAAGCAGGTTAGAAGCTCTATGCACAGATTTTGGAACAGGCCACTCAGTCTCTCTGTAGCACAGGCAGCAGTGAGTTCCAATACCACTGTAAATGATTTCAGATAAATTGGAAGCAAGTTTCAGCGTAGCTCACTGCAAGATGTTGAGTTTACTGACCCCGAACAATAATCGGATATTTGCTATAGTTCATGAATTGGGCAACAATAAGATGAGGTAAAAACAATGATAGCAGATGCTGGAAACCAGATTCTGGATTAGTGCTGCTGGAAGAGTACAGCAGTTCAGGCAGCATCCAAGGAGCAGCAAAATCGACATTTCGGGCAAAAGCCCTTCATCAGGAATTAGGCAGTGAGCCTGAAGCGTGGAGAGATAAGGTAGAGGACGGTGGGGGTGGGGAGAAAGTAGCATAGAGTACAATAGGTGAGTGGGGGAGGGGATGAAGGTGATAGGTCAGGGAGGAGAGGATGGAGTGTATAGGTGACAATCTATTGCAGTGCCTTGTGTCTCTAAAGCCGTAACTACTAAATGTCATCTTCACATTCTCCAGTATCAAAATAAAATTGTATATCTCTATGAATAGTCAGAGTTACTACATGGATCACACAGTAGCATTTATGTGAAGTAACCAGCAGCAAACGGCAATCCACAAATCACATTAATAACTGAACTGAACTAAACCTTCCTCCAATTACCTTAAAATCATAACCCCTCGAGGTAGCCATTTCCACCCTGGGACAGAGTCTCTGGCTATCCACGCTATCTATGCCTCTCATCATCTTGTACACCACTGTCAAGTCACGTTCCATTCTTCTTCGTTCCAATGAGGAAAACACCCTAGCTCCCTCAAATTTTCTTTGCAAGGCATGCCCTCCAGTCCAGGCAGCATCTTGATTAATTTCCTCAGCACTCTCATCAAAGCTTCCACATCTTTCCTACAACGAGGCAACAACAACTGATCACAATATTCTAAGTGTGGTCTCACCAGGGCTGCATATAGTTGGCGCATAATCTTCCAGCTCTTAAACTCAATCCCTCGGCGAATGAACACATCAAATACCTTCTTAACCACCTTATGAACCTATGTAGAAACATTGTGGGAGCTACGCCATGGCCCATATGATCCCCCGTTCCTCCACAATGTAAGAATCCTGCCTCTAACCCTGTATTCTGCATTCAACTTCGACCTTCCAAAATGAATCGTATCCCACTTTTCCATATTGAACACCATATGCCACTAAGCAGCTGGGTCCTGCATCCTGTCAACGTCCTGTTGCAAACTACAACAGCCCTCTACACTATCCACGATTCCACCAACCTGTGATTACATCATCAAACTTCCCAACCTACCCTTCCAATTCGTCATCCAAGTCATTTATCAAAATCACAAGCAGCAGAGGTCCCAGAACCGATCCTTACGGAACACCACTGCTCACCTAGTTCCACACTGAATACTTCCCATTTACCACCACCCTCTGTCTTCCATGGGCTAGCCAATTCTCTATCCAGACGCATACGACCCCCTGTATGTCATGGCTCCTTACTTTCTGAATGAAACTACCACGGGGAAGTTTATCAAACACCTTGTTAAAATCCATGCACTCTGCATTCACTGCTCTACCTTCTTCAGTGAGTTTAATCCCATCCTCAATGAATCCAATAAGAGTTGTGAGGTATGACCAGTCCCTCACAAAGTCATGCTGACTGTTTCTAATCAAACTATGATTTTTCAGAATCCTCTCCAATACTTTGCCCAACACTGATGTAAGACTGACTGGTCTGTCATTCTCAGGACAATCCCTGTTCCCTTGCCTGGACAAGGGACTAACATTCGCCACCCTCCAATCAACCGACATTACTCAAATGGAGAGTGAAGACGCAAAGACCATCGCCAAAATCACAGAAATCTCTTTCCTCTCTTCCTGTAGTAACTTAGGGTGTTTCCTGTCTGGATGAGGGATTTATCTATCCTTATGTTTGTACTTCAATCAGTCTGTATTTCACCTCAACTTGTTTACTCCCTGTCTAACCAACTGATTGACTGCTTTCCATTTCAGTGCTCTGTAGAGTGCTGCCTTCCTGAGGATATGGATCCCAATATCCTGTGTATTATGGAATGGAAAACATAGGAAGTCAGAAATGCCTTTCTCATGAAGGAGAGATGCCAAAACTTTGACTCTGCTGCTCCTCAGATGATGCCTGAATAGTTGTGCTTTGCCAGCGCCACACTTTTCGACTCTGATTACCAGGATTTGCAGTCCTCACGTTGCCCATTACTGAGGGCTGTTCCCTCTGCACACTGAGTCGGGAACTAATCAGCAGAAACCCGTTGTAGTTCGAGTTGACTGTATAGTTCTGGAAAGCTGCATTTGATCAACACTTTTATTAAAAACGAAATTACAATTCAACAAATATTCATTCAGTCCCAGAGTTACAGTTTTGGTTCATGAATTAGGCAGCTTGATAACGAAAAGTGAATGACTGAAGAACTCCGAGATACAGAGTATTCCAGGTACTATATTCCAGGTTGGATGTTCTTTACCTTTATGCTGGGAATATAATCAGACAGACAGATATGACAAGGAAATGAGATGACATGTGGAAGTGTGTCATTTTTACCATTACAGAGATGAGTTTGAGGGAGGTCATGGCTGACAACTCAATATTCTGTGGTACCAGAACTATAGTCAGGGCAGAAGATAGAGTAAAAGATGAGGTAATGTTGTCTAATAAATTATGGAGTCAGATACTGGCTTAAAAAGGAACGATATCTTGAAAGGATCATCTAATGAGGTTTGGTGGTTAAAGCTCATTGTCAAAACCTTGACAGAAACACTGCTTGGGATACACTGTCGAACCCCAGACAAAGGAAAGTACGGGAGCAAGTATATAACCAAGTGATTGAGGTGTGTAAAAACAATAATAGGATCATTATATTCAGGCATTTCAATTCCAAACATTCATCATGGTAGTGATAACTCCTTAAGAGGAATAGGTGCTTTGAAATTTATTCCCGAGAGCTTCTTATATCAACATAGAGCAGGTACAACGATGGACAGTGCAGAGCTGGGCCTCACTGTGGGGAACGAATCCAGTCAGGTGTTCCAGGCATAAGTGGGAAAGCATTATCGGACCAGTGACTGTGATATCACACATTTTGACTTTGCTAAGGAAAAGACCCCAAAATGTTTGAATCATAAAAGCTTTTTGGATTGGGTAGACAGATTTTATGAAAAAAAATGACATAATCCCGGCAAAGTGCAGTTGCCTCTGGGTGAAACTATAGCAGAACAAGTTGGGGAGGAGGTTAGGGGATCATTTGATTAAAATCAAATTGATGACAGTGTCGGCCCAGCATATTACATCGAAGATAAGATTTAGGAAAACAAGCCCAGAGAACATCAGATGTCGACACAAATCCCGAACAGGATGAAAAAGGAAAGAGAAGCTTAAACAGGTTCCAAGTGAGCGGGCCAATGAAGGTCCTAAAAGAATATAGAAAGTGGAGGGCTAAACTTAAAAAGTCAGTGGAAGAGCAGAAGGAGGGGTGATAAAACATTAGTGGGTAAGATTAGCAAGAATCCAAAGTCATATTTTGGTATATTAAGGTGAAGACGATAACATGGGAAAGAATGGGAGTGTTAGGGACTAAGGGGACAGCCTGTTTACGCAGCCAGAGAATATGTTAAATACATTCTACGAATCGGTCTTCAGTTTGGAGAAGCTGTTTCTGGATTCAGGGAGAGTGACCGTTTGACCCCTGAGCAAATTGACACAGGAGCTGAGGAAGAATTGGAAGTTTATGTAAGATAGAGTGGGCAAATCACCAGATTAAAGGCCACCAAGTCTCACATCAGTGAGAGGGAAACAATTGTATAACATTCGGAGGGCTGTTGAGGCTGGATCATTAAATACTTTCAAGGCTGAGACAGACAGATTTTTATACAAGTGTTATGGGAAATTGCAGAAAAGTGGAATGGGGGATTAACAAAATAAAAATAACCTAATCGAAGAACAGCAGTCTCAGTTAGAGGATGGACATATTGTTGTCCCTATGTCTAATGGTGTTCTTTTCCAATAGCCCTGTATTCACAAGAACATCACCTCTCTCGAGGGATTCAAGGAATTCATAAACCGATACTAATAGACAGAAAGCACGAGAGGGCTGCGACAACACAGAATGCCTGTTGGGATGAGGATTTGCATGGACAAGTCACCACTACCAGAAGGAAGACCTCAGCAAGACACCCTTCAAGGCCAAGCATAGATCAGCACTGGGGAGCAGGTAGTCTGTGGCCAGTTGTCAAGGAGTGCTGAAGACCTAAACACTACATCACTGTCGTGTCTCCTTCCTTCGCTGGCCAAAGCTATATATGGAGAGGTAGAGAGACATGCCGTTGTAGCAGAGTAAGCAGTAAGGCTTTGATACGAGAGGCGTCGGAATGCTCCAGCTCAGCAAAATGTACAGGGAAACTGAAATAAAGTCCTTTTAACTTTATTGTTATAGCCGTCAAGATGGCAGTTATGGCAGTCGCACGATCCTCTTGTTTGATGTGGGAGCTCACGGAGATTTTCACAGTCTCTGATGGCTACACACTGTGGGATCATTTGATTATAATCAATTTGATGACAGTGTTGGCCCAGCATGTTACACCGAAGATAGGTTTTTCGAAAACAAGCCCAGAGAACCTCAGATGTCGACACAAATCCTGCACTGTGGACTGTGCACCCAGCTTCATCTCCTGGGAGACCGTGTTAGGGAGCTGGAGATGGGCGGCATGATGGCTCAGTGGTTAGCACTGCTGCCTCACAGCACAAGGGACCAGGAGTCAAATCCTGGCTCGGGCAACTGTCTGTGTGGAGTTTGCGCATGCTGCCAGTATCTGCATGGGCTACCTCTGGGTAATGCGGTTTCCTCCCACAGTTCAAAGATGTGCAAGTTAGGTGATTTGGTCGTGCTAATTTGCCTGTAGTGTAGGGGAGTGGGTCTGGATGGGCTGCTCTTTGGAGGGTCGGTGCGGACTTATTGGGCTGAAGATAATTTAGGATGCACTCAGGGTCATCCGAGATACTGAGGACTCATAGATAAGTGCTTTAATGTGGTGGCCACAACCAAGACACACCCCTAGTTATGTTTCTTTAATGACTGTAATATTCCAGTCCAATGTTCATCGCCCTCAGTTCATTAGCTTTACCTGTCAGTGCTGTTGACTTTAAATAAACACAATTTAATCCAATAGGCGTTCCTTGCTTCCTGTCATATTCCAGGTAGAGAGTAGCTGTGCGACCATCAGGAATGGCAAAGGGAGTAGGCAGAGAGTGCAGAAATAGCCTGTGGCCATTCCTCTCCATAACATGTAGACCATTTTGGATTGTTGGGGGCGATGTCCGTTCAGGTGAAAGCAGCAATAGCCATGCTGGTGGTAATACCACTGGCTCAGGGGCACAGCGGGAAAGGGTAAAGGTAAACAGGACGTTAAAGATAGGAGGGTCGATTGTTAGTGGGACAGATCGGAGATTCTGTGGCCTCAAACGGCAATCCAGGATGGTGGGTTACCTCCCTGCTGCTCGGGTCCAGGATGTCTCCAAGTGGCTGCTGAACATTCTCAAGGGGTTGGGTGAGCAGCCAGAAATCATTATGCACGTTAGCACAAATGATACCCGTTGAAATAGGGCCGAGGTTCTGGAGCGAGAGTACACAGAGCTCGGAGAAACATTTTTTAAAAAAACCTTGACAGTGGTCATCTCCTTAGAAGGAGATTACCGTCCGAGACCTGCACTGGAACGGACACCAATATCTTGGCTGCCAGTTATGCTAGTGTTACGAGGGTGGGTTTAAACTAGATTGGCAGGGGGTGGTATCCTCAAGAGAGGGAGACAAGTGCGAGGCTGGAAGGAGATAGAGTAATCAGAAATAGTAAATTTAGGCTTGAAAATGACAGAGAGAAATGCCTTTTGGATTAAATTGCATCTATTTCAATACAGGTAAGGCCAATGAACTCAGGGCATGGAGAGGTAGGTGGGACTGGTATATTATAACCATTACACAAACATTGCTAAGTGATGGATAGGACTGACAGCTTAATGTGCCAGGGTACAGTTGCGTCAGGTGTGACAGAGATGTTGGAAGGAGGGGAGTGGAGTTGCATTTCTGATTAAGGGGAGTACCACAGCAGTAATCAGAGATAAAATGATGAATCACCCAGTGAGGCTTTGTGGGTGGAGTTAAGAAAAAGGAAGGTGTTCGTGAGGTGATTGGGGATGTGCTATAGGCCCCCAAATAGTCAACAGGAATGAGAGTAATAAATATGCAGGGAGAGAGGGGAAACCTGCAAGAGCAATGGGGTTATCATAATAGGGGCTTTTATTTTTTCGAATACAGACTGGAATGGCCAGAGCGTTAAGGGATTTGATGAGATCGAATCTGATAAAAGCTTCAGGAAAGTTTCTTCAAGCAATATACAGAGAGTTCTACTCGGAAAGGGACAAAACACGAAATTTCCTTAGGAAATAGAGCAGGAGAGGTGACTGAGTTAACAGTGGGGGAGCAGTTTGTGACCATTAACCGTAGTTCTATTAATGTTCAAATAGTTATGGAGAGGGACAAAACTGGTCCACAGGTTCATGTTTGAACTTGGGGCGTGGCTAAGGTCCAGGCAGCTGGGATCAAGGGAATTCCTGGAGGTATATAAGAGATAACGGAGTTTACTGCAGAAGGAAATCAGTGGGGTGAAAAGAGGGCAAGAAAGAGCCTTGGATGAGAAGGTTAGGATGAATCCAAAAAGGTACTTTAAATATATTTTTTAAAAATCACAACAGGATTGAAAATAGGACCCGTCGAAGACCAATGTGGACAAGTATGTGTGGAACTATAAGTGATGGGTGAAGTCCTCAACGAATATTTCTGCTCTATGTTTACCGTGGAGAAAGACATGTTGACTTAAGAACTTGAGGAAGTTCGTGATGATATCTTGGAGCCAATCTATATCATAGTTGAGGAGATTTTGGACGTACTAGAATGTTTGAAAGTGAATAAATCTCATGGTCCTTACCCGATATATCCAAGAACGCCTCAAGGGGCTCCAGACGAATTTGCGGGGACCCTGGCTTTTAATGTTTATCATCAGTAACCACAGGTAATGTCCCGGAAGACTGGAGGATAGCAAATGTTGTGCCCTTATTCAAGAAGAACTGAACAAAAAAAACGCCTTGGAACTACAGATCAATAGGTTTAATATCCGTGGTCGGTAAGTTACTTGAGAAGGTTCTGAGGGATAAGATGTACATGGATTTAGAAAGACAGGCTTTGATTAGGAATAGGAAGTGTGGCTTTGTGCTAGGAAGATTGTGCCTGACAATTCTCTTAAAGTAAGTGGATGATGTGACCAGGAAGATTAATTTATGAGGGGCAGTAGATTTCAAAACATGTGGTGTTGGATAAGCACAGCAGGTCAGGCATATTCGAGGGGCAGAAGAATCTATGTTTCGGACATAAGCCTTTAATCAGGAACATTCAAAACATCGATTCTCCTGTTCTGATGCTGCCTGACCTGCCGTGATTTCCAGTGCCACACTTTTTGACACTGATCTCAAGCATCTGCTGTGCTTAATTTCTCCATTGGCAGTAGATTCAGTCGATATGGATTTCAGTTCCAGCAGAACAGAATGAGGCTTTTTTAGCCCCTGGAGCCTGACATACAAATACAGGAGGAGGCCAATAAGCTCCTCGGACCTTTAAACTGTAACCAGATCATGCAGCACCAGTATCCAGTTGCACAGCAACAGGTTCAATCTATTCAGCTACTTGAAGTCAGTAACACAGGAAATGGAAGAGGCCACAAAGTGACTGCACTATGGGGTATACTGGAATAAAACCAGGCCGCATAGCCTCTCAGACCTGCCCTTCCATTCAGTAAATCAGGGCTGATTTGCACTTGGCCGCAATTTCTCTTTCATGCCCAATGTTTTGTAGCTGTCGACTCTCTGACGGGTCAAAACCCAATGACACCCACTCGCAACCCCCAAACATTTCAGTGATGTAGCCTCCCCTAACTGTCTGGCCCCAACCATCACTATTCCCTGAGAGAAGGAACTACTCCCCACACATATACCTTGGCCTATTGACATGGATAGAAGATATGAACACAGTGTAAAGTGTGTCACTTTAAGGACCTGATATCACGGCAGTATTTGATTAAGATGTCAAGGAGACTGAACAAAATTGAACTTGATGGGAATCAGTTGTAAACTCCCCTTTGGCTGAATCATTCAGAGCACAATGGGGCTGGTGGACATCAATCCTCTCAGTCCCTGGATATCTTTGTGGGTAATCCTCAGGGTAGCGTCTTTGGCACAAACATCTTCAACTGCTTCATCAATGTCTTTCCCTCTTTCATGCAATCAGAGGTGGGGATATTCTTTGAAGATTATACAATGTTGAGAACAATGGGTCACCTCCTAAGATACTAAAGTATCAAATCTGGGCAAAATTCAAGCTTGTGCTGTTAACGTATAGGGAACATGAATTAAAAACACTGCTGGAGAATAAACATTTCCACAGTTAAAAGAAAGTGGGACCCCTTTAGCAACTCTAGCTAGTTTCACAGTAATATAAGAAAGCCATTCAGCCCATAAGATCTATTGGATAACAATAGGTGCAATGCGTTCACTCACTCCTGCCTATTACACAAGAAGACAATTTAAAATAAAAACAGGTGTTGGAATCCAAAATACACACTCAGGAGCTGGAAGAACAGAATAAGCAAGGCAGCATCAAGACATTGAGAAGTGAATGCCTTGGATATAACCCTTTGTCAGGACTGTGGACGGGAGTAAGGGGGTCTATAGATAAAGTGCGGGTGAGGGAGGAGGACACAGAGTGGCGAGGTGTGGATAAGTGAGCACAGATAAAGGGATCAGCGAGTTGTTGATGGAAGGGCTGAATCCAGTTGGCGGCTGGACAAAGGTTGCTCAGAGGAATGGAATGGAGGGGAGGGTTTGGGAAGGGAGTCGGGGGACTGGAAGGGAGGTTATTTGAAATTGAAGAATTCAATGTTGAGTCCCTGGGGTGCAGGCTGAACAGGTGACAGATGAGATCTTATTCCTCCAGATTATGGTTTGGTCCATTGTGGCAATAGAGGAGGCCAAGGATGGCCATGTCGGAAAGGCATTAGGAAAGAGAATTGAAATAGGAAGTGACTGGGATATTTTCCATTTCACCTAACAACCCTACCTTTCAGCTCCCAACCGGATTCATCCCTCCCATCGCCCAACCAGGTTGCACCAACCACTTGTGTCCACATAGCCGTAACTGACCATCCCCCTGATCTCCCCACCCCAACCATTCCCTTTCCTCTTTATCTGCAGCTCCCCCTACCCACCAACCCAGTTCTGAAGTACAGTTATAACTGAAATGTTGACTTTCCCAGCTCATGGTGATGCCTGGCTTGCTGTGTTCTTCCAGCCTTCTATTTGTCTTCTATAACTCAGGAAGATAGAGTCTATTCTGCACAGCGTGCTGGTAGGCAGGAACTACGAGGTTGTCCACTGAAGTCCTTGAACCTTGCCCTCGGGCCAGGAAGAAGACATGCAGTTCCTCCAGACACTGACACATGAACAGAAGAGCCCATTAATCCCCTCTAAACTGTTAGACTGAAATAGGAGGATGTCATTGTTGCTGCAACACGACAAACCAATGACCCATAGACTGCAAAGACAGACTGCTCCATGTTGTTCCTCCTGGCTCCATTGCTAATGGTACACACGTGCTATGGTAACGTGGTTTGCTGATCATGAGGAGGGCAAGTGAATGGTTTGTGCCAAGTTCCAAGGAGGCATCTTCCATCTCTGAGATGTTATGAACTAGGTTAGACTACTCCAAACGCTTTTAACGAGGCAGCCCAGAGCATACCTTTGCAATTTGTTTTGGTAAGTGTACAATGAAAATTTCCAGGGGTAATTTAGCTAGGTTGACTACTAGATTTTGAAACAGACAAAATTTTATTCATAAAATTACACAATGAAACACAAAGAACAGAATAAAAAATCACAACAGAATTCAACCTATTCAGCTAGACATAATTATGCTGTTCCGAATACACACAACTGTCCCAATAAGCAAACTCCCAATAATAAAAAAAAAGTATAAATGGAGCACAAACTTCCAGGTTGAAGTTGAAGGTCAGAAAAGAGAGAGAGTTTCCACACAGCTCCCAGTTGAACTTCCCAGTTCAAGACTCAACTGAAAACTGGTCAGCTCAGCTAGTCAGCTAAAATAGCTCACCACTCTCCGTTCATTATACTGGTCACTTATAAAGCATGGCCACTTTGGCCTGAAGACTCATCTGTTTCCATATAAATAAAAGACCTCTGAAAGTACTTTTCATCTCTGTACCAAACCAGACTGATCGGAGCTTGGAGAAAGTGAGGAAGGTATTATGCCCGAAACGTCGATTCTCCTGCTCCTTGGATGCTGCCTGACCTGCTGCGCTTTTCCAGCAACACATTTTTCAGCTCTGATCGGATCTTGGCCCCGTTTTATTGTTCCTCTTAAAAAAAACCAAGGACGGAGTCTACTTGAGCCAAGGAACAGCTTTTCGACAAAAAGGGACTTGCTTTGTGCCACATCTCTCCTCACTTAAAAAATAATATCAATGCTAACAGGTGGCTGCATTTTTAACCCTTCAAATCCAGTTAGTAGTCTCAAAACTGACAGATATACTGTACCAATTGTAAACATTCAAACATGCACAAACCCATACAAAACCAGGCTGCTGTATACCCACCAACGAACAACTCCGTATCTCATTCTAGTCTCAGTAACTCATCAGCTTTCACATTTTCGCGATCTGCCACATGCACAATTGTCAGATTGAATGGCTGCAACAACAACTTAATCTAAACCGTCTGGCATTTTAGTCTTTAATTTTTTTCCACAAATGTCAATCTGTTGTGATCAGTTTATACGATTGTCTCAGATGCATTGATGGTAATACAAACAAGTTATGGTGTAATGCCAACACCAAGTTTAAAGTCTCTTTCTCCACCGTTGAACATTTCTGTTTATGTACGTTCGACTCCCCAGAAAAACACCCGATCGGTCTTTCTATTCCCTCATCATCCTCCTGCAGGAACACCGAACCAATACCCACATCACTGGCATCGATAGCCACCTTGAAAGTCTTCGTGTCATCTCGAGTAGCTAATACTGGGGCAGTGTCTAACACAGGTTTTCGGCTGGAAAATGCTTTTGACAGCCCTCTGTCCACTGAGATTTCTTGCCCTTGACAATTCGGTGAGTGGAGCAGCCACACTGCTTAAAGTTTGGCACAAACATTCAGTAAAATCCAGTCAAGCCCAGGAACCGTAGTACTAGATATTTCTTTTTGTCGACGGTGTGGAACGTTCCCCAACTACTTTCGTTTTTGTATCTCATGGGGCCATTGGTCCATGTCCAATAACGTGACCCAGGAACGTGACTTAGGCTTTCTCAAATTCACTTTTAGCTAGGTTTACCAGCAAGCCTGCCTTCTGAAGTCAATCAAACAAGTCCGATAAATGCTGGAAGTGTTCCTTTCATGAGTGACTAAAAACTACCATGTCACTAATGTACACCACATAGTTGGGTAATCCGACAATGACCTCATTATCAGTCTCTGAAAGGTGGCTGGATCGTTTTACATATCAAATGCCACAACTTTGAACTGAATCCATTTAGTGCTATGAAAGCCGAAATTGCCTTTGCTCTCTCTGACAGAGGTCCTTGCCAGTAGCCTCTGAGCAAGTCCAACTTAGAAATGTAAATAGCTTCTCCCACTTTTTCAACACAGTTCTCAAACATGGAATAGGATATGCATCAGTCTTTGTAACGAAATTGAGTTTGTGATAGTCCTCACATGTCCACTGGGCAACATCTGGCTTTGGCGCCATGACTATACATGAGATCCAAGCACAGTAACTCATTTTGATTATGCCATCTTGGAGCGTGTGCTCTATTTCCTTCTGAACCTGTGCCAACTTTAGAGGATAATGCCTTTAAGGATGTTATTTAATCAGAACAGTATCTCCTGTGTCGACATTATGCACAATTATGTTCGTACTTCCCAGTTTATTTCCACATGTCTCTCCAAGATATCCTAATAACTCTTTCAGATCACTATGCTTTTCTCGTGGAAGGTAACTCAGTAATCTATCGCAATTTTTGACAACTTTCTCATTGTTCAATTTGATATGAGGAATGTCCAATTCAGAATCCTCTGAACGTGGGTCTTCCTTCTGTGCTGTTATCATTAACACCTTCTCCTCTTGCTTTCCTTCCCTATCAAAATACCTGCTGAACATATTCACATGACACACTCTGTGAGATTTCTTCCTGACTGGAGTCCGTACCAAGTAGTTCACCTCATTCAATTTCTTCCCAATTTGATGAGGGACACTAAAACTTGCTTCTAAAGGCTCAGCTTTTACTCGAAGTAACCTTATTTCCAATTGCAAAATTGCGAATTTGTGATTTCTGATCGACTTACTGTTTCATTGTATGCTGTGATACTTTTAAATGCTGTCTAGCCAACTCTCCAGCTCTATTTAATCGTTCCCTAAAATTTGACACATTGTCCAAATGGGTGGTCTCTGAATTCTGCCTTATTAATTTCTCCTTAACCAATGTTAACGGTCCTTTTACTTCATCCCCAAAAATTAATTCAAATAGTCTGAATTTGGTCGATTCATTCTGTGCGTCTCTGATCACAAATAGTTCAAAAGGAATTTCCTTATCACAATCATCTGGATTATCCTGACCATAAACCCTCAACATGGTTTTCACTGTTTGATGCCATCTTGCTCATGCTCACTGTGATTCCGAATACGACGTAGTAGATTTGAATTGCTTTAATGCCAAGTTATCCATCACCTGCTTGAATAGTTCGGATGTGATTTTTGATCTGTCTGGATCTCTATTGGTAGTCCGTACCTACGTAAAAAAAAGTGTTTTTTTTCTGCAACTCTTTTAGCTGTGATGCTGCATAATGGGTCTGCCTCTGGAAATCTAGTCAACACATCCATTATTGTTAAGAAGTACTTATTCCCACTTAGTCTTTGCGATAGGGGATCTACACAATCTATCAAGACTCTTGTGAAAGGTTCCTCAAATGCTGGAATAGGTATTCAAGTTGTAGGTTTTATTACTGCGTGTGTGACATGTTTGAGACATTTGGCAATATTCACTACATCTTTGTGTAGTCCAGTCCAGTGAAAATAACTTTGTATTTCAGCCTGTAATGTCCTCACCCCGAAATGATCTCATGTGCCACTCGCAGCACCTCCTTTCTATACCCAAGAGACAAAACAATTTGATGAATTTCTGTGCACGTCTGATCTGCTTCAATGTGTGCTGATCTCCATATCTGCATTAAAACATCATTTGTTAAGTAATAACACACAGAAATGCATTCATTCTCTTTCTTGCTAAATATCTTTTGATATAACTTCTGTAACTCCATATCTTTCTCCTGTAATTCAATCAGCTTAGCAGAGCTAAAAATACGTTCATGTTTTCCTACTCGTTCCGTCTGTTTTCCATTTATCTGATCAAAAAGAAACTTTCGGACAACTCTACGTCAGCTTCGTTATCTGTGCCTTTATCCTGCTTAAACCTGTGCTTCAGTGATCTTCTGGTGATGCAATCAGGGGAAATTCCTGGATAAATATTCTCCATGTCTTCAGTTGCCCGCATCTCCACTGGCTTTTCAACTACAGTAGGCAGCACGCCTACGAGTGAAGCAGCTATATTATTTGCAAGGACAAATTTTATTCCTAGAGCTGAGAGTTAGGGGTCTAGTACACCTACCGCACATGCTACAATCTTCTCTGGACACTCTCGCGTCACTTTACATAACTGAGCACTTTTTGCCTCACTATGAATTCCTGTTACCAGCATATTTTCTGGAAATAGTCTCTCAAGAGTACAGAAAGCCTCACCCCTCAGCATTACAGACTGAAAAGATCCTGTTTCAATTAATATTGAAACCTTCTTACCAATTACTCCTGGCCTATGTGATTAAACTTTACCCTTTCATGTAAGTTTTGTTTGCAGATTTAGTACGTCCACTGATCATCTTGTACACTCTGAGGCAATTGCCTCACTTCCTTTCTGCTTTTTGTTACAAGGAGACAGTGAGGACTGCAGATGTTGGAGATGTAGATTCCTGAAGAAGGGCTTATGCCCGAAACGTCGATTCTCCTTTTCCTTGGATGCTGCCTGACCTGCTGCGCTTTTCTAGCAATACATTTTCAGCTTTTAGTTACGAGTCCAACAAAACTTCCAGGCTTGTCTGGTTATCCTAGATCTGGTTTACTCCCAGCCCATCAACACTGTGATTTTGTGTGGCCCTCTTTTTTACAATGAAAACACGACAGGTTTTTAACTTCGTTGTCCCCCTCAAGGTTTTCTTTATTACTGTGGTTAATTATCCTTATGATCTATACTGTGATCTACCTTTCCCTTTGCACGTGAGGGTATCTCTTTGCTCCAGTTTCTGTCCCACAGAGACCAGAACTGGTTCTGGAAGCCAAACCTAGTTTATGGACCAGTTCATAATCATCAGCCATTTCAATAGCTAACCTTGCTGTTTACACTCTCTGCTCTTCCACCTGAGTTTGCACTACTTCAGGCAGTTAATTTTTGAATTCCTCCAAGTGTTAACCTCTTTAAGGGCATCATAGCTTTGCTTGAATTTTAAAGCTCTTATCCAACTATCGAAATTAGTCTGTTTGATCCTTACAAACTCAGTGTAGGTTTCACCAGGATCTCTCATTAAATTCGTGAAATGTTGCCTATGCAGACAAAATGTTTCTTTAACCTCCTTATACTCCCCAGATACCTCCTCTGATAGGGATATGAATACCTCACCAGTTCTACCTACAAGTTTCATTTGGATCAACAAAATCCACATAGCCTCTGGCCACTGCATTTGTTTAGCCAACTTTTCAAATGAGATGAAAAGGGCATCATATTCTTCTCATCAAATTGAGGCGATGCTTGAACATACTCAAACAAATTCTCACTAGGCTTCTGACTACCAGGGGCTTGCTCATCCTCACTCTCTTCCTTAGTAAGCACACCCTCAGCCGTTATCGCCAGCTTTTTACACCGACTTTTCTTTTTAATTGCCAGTTTTTGTTCTTCAAAAGTTCTCTCTTTCTCTCTCCCCTATTGCTCTCTCTTTTGCCATTCTTTCTTTTTACTCTCTGTTCTGCTGCTTTCTTTTTTCCCCCTCTTCTGTATTTTATCGAAAATCAAATGTTTCATTTTGGATATTAGTTTGATTGGGTTGAGAAAACTTAGAATAGTAATGGCTATTTCAGCTGCCAAACGTTTTCTGGGTGTGCATGCAGTGTATTTGGAAATTTACGAAAAATGAATAAGACCAATTTGCAAGAATTAGCAGAGAAGCTGGAATTGGAACTGACTGCTTCTGTGAGGAAAGGAGAGATAATTACAGCGGTATCTCGTCAATTAAACTTGCTGGAGAAACCACCAGAATCAGAGATGGCAAGAATTTAGTTGCAAATGAAACATCTTGAGCTAACGGCGAGACTTAAGGAAACGGCAGCCAAATTCCTTCACACTGTCCTCACGATACCATCACTGCAGGGATTAGTCTAGGGAAACTCCATTACACCGTCTCTCTGTAGCAAGGAAATCATTGAGTATAAATGAAAGAAAATACTGTCTCAAGTATACTCCACAACTGCAGGACGGTGTCTTCACTCTTATTCATTAATCATTTTGTAATGAACGATACAACTCAGTTGTTGTGCTGATTACTTGCTGAGTCACAGAGTTATAGAGATGCACAGCATGGAAACAGATCCTTCGGTCGGACCTGTCCGTGCCGACCAGATATCTCAACCCAATGTAGTCCCACCTGCCAGTACCCGACTGCTCTGCACGAATTCTGTTAGTGCCTCATGATCAAGGACATCCAGCTCCTTTTAACCAAGAGCACTTCCCATCATCTCGCCTTCTCATAAATGCAAAATGAGAAAGATGGCATTTTTTGCCAATCATTTATTTGCCTTATGAAGCAAAGTCACACCAACAACAACATCACTGTTGCCACTCAAGTTGATTGTTGATGCTGAGGAGGCGATGGCCGAGCTGTATTATTTCCGAGTATTAATCCAAGGAATCAGGTAATGCCCTAGACACTGGATCCGAATCCCACAATGGCAAATGTTGGAAATTAAATTGAATAAAATATCAGGAAGTAAGAATCAAATGAAACAATGAAACCAATGTCGATTGTCGTACTTTGCACCCTCATGCCCTTCAGAAAAGGAAATCTACCATCTTCAGCTGGTGGGGCTTACATGTTACTCCACAGCAATGTGGTTAACTCTCAGTTGCAGTTTGAATTGCCAAGCCAGCCACTCAGTTATATCAGTCACTTCAAAGCCTCAAAGAAAAGAAACCGCATGGACCTCAGCACTGACTACTTACAGCCCACAGACTGCAGTGGGTCAGGAAGGCAGCTCACCAACACCTTCTCAAGACCAAGAGGAAAGGGAATTAAATACTGGACCAGCATCGCATTACTGAATAAAAGACGATGATCACACTCAGGGAAGAGAGAACAACAGACATAAATAACTTTAAGCAGGGACTTTGACATATACCTTACATGGTCATGATTATCAATAATATGGGAACAGGAAAAACATAAGTAATGTTTAATTTCAGTTTTTATTTCCATCACAGCTGACCATCAACAATCCATTTGTTAGTTTCTTTCTCTCTATCTCTCTCTTTTTCCATCTATTCAACTCAATCCTTCTCCCCTTCATAACAGATGTCGGTGTCACCAACATCAATCACACTATTTCCCAACTGTCTTCAGTTCTGAAGTATGAATCGAATTGCCAATTCTATTTTTCTCTCGACCCGAGGGCGCTGCCAAATCTGCTCAGTTTGTCTCGCACTTTCTCGTTCTTTATTGTTTCTGATCTGTTGCATCATTCTTTGCTTTATTTAACCTTTAATTTTGTTATTATTTGGAGTGTCTGTATTGCTGACAGGGGCAGCATTTGTTGACCTAACCAAATGTCATTTACTGCGAGGTCATTCTTTCAGGGAGTACAGAACCAAGCACGTTGCTGTGGGTCTCACATCAATCTTAAGTCAGACCAGAGAGTAACACAAGATCTATTTACCAAAGGACATCAGTGAAATAGATAAACGTAAATGCTGGAGATGTAATGGTTGTTATTAGTAAAACTTGCTTTTTTTCCCAATTCCTGTCTTGTGTATTTACTTTCTGACATCGTCTGTGGTAGGATGTGGAACAGGATCTTTCTGTTTAATAACCTGTGCGTCTGAATTACATTTCTTCCGACATTACTGCTCTGAGAGAGTGTTCCTGTCATTAAGTTATTTTAGAGACAAAAACAAAGATGTGATCGAAATATTTGCAACTGAAAGAGTGCTTAGGAGAGAGGTGGAACCATACCGTCTGAATTTTACCGAAGCATAGATAATAGAATATGAAGCGTCAACATTGAAGCCAAGATGGTGACTGGGCATATAATCGAGTTGGTAGTGGGTTGGTTTGGTGATGGACAGAAGACCGAGACATAAATGAATTCAGGGATGAAAGATACTTCGGTATTGTGAACAGTCTTGTTCTCAGATGTTTGTGAGGGCGGGGGTGTGGGTGGTTCTGAAATTTGTGGGTACTTAATGGAATTTGCATTTGAAACTGAAGACAATAGTTTTCGTCTTTCACAAATATAGATAACAGAAATAGCAAAGAAGTTCGCCATGGTTGAAGAGATGAATAAATGGATAGAGATGAAGAAACTTACCAGGAACACCAACAATTGCGAGGATAGGATAGTAACCCGCCTGGATAATCATCAGTGCACCCCATATCCGATGTGTTGACCAAGACGAGGAAAAAAAGACAAGACCCGAGGATAAACTCCTGTCCATTGTTGCAGCATTTCAGTCTAATGTTCTCAGATTCTGATCCATTAATGGATCATTCCAGACTATTCTCAGATGTTTAAATCTCCTTTTTGTGCCTCTGCAGCTGTGTCCCTTTGAGCGTTGGAGTTGATGCATCTGCTGCTACAATGGCATAAACCATTGCAAGAGGCCCCTTACTAATAGGAGACGGAAAACATCCAGTGACACAACCAGGATCCATGGAGACTGGCATCAATCACAGTCACTGAACAAACAGCTCCATTTAACCCCTTTCAGTATGGTTCCTTCAGTTCACAAAAACTACTGGACTGGATTGAATATTGGCACCGCTGGCTATTGATCACATTTCCCATCACCCATTGCTCTCGTGAAGTTAGTCGTAAGGGAGAATGGTACATGTTTTCTTATCGCAGGCTAGATGATTCTGCTGCGTTGTCCGTTTGCAATACTGTTACCGGCTGAACCTCTCACCACCCTCAAAAACTACAATCTACATGCTGTTACCGTGCAGATCTCTCCTCAACTAGTACAGGCACCAGCCAATATATTTACAGTGGATATATTTGCACTCCAATACATAGGAAATGTGAATTGACCTGGGCGTTCCTTTAATTGATCTAATAAGGCAATTTTGTATCTTCAACACTCAATGTGCTTCAGCATTTTTTAAAATATAAACTCACAAACACCTTAACACACTCTATTAAGCATAAGTTTCTTCACTTTCTCCTCATGGTAGCATCATGCCAGGGTTTAGTCTGGTGAAACCCCTTTGGACTGAATCGCTGACAAGATCATTATTTATAAAGCTGATTCAATCTGTACACAATACTCCTAACAGTCTTTCAACAAAACACTATCATTTGGAAAGATACATTTACTCTGGTACTTTAATAATTTTGCATGGAGAGCCACATAACATTTACTTCCTGCTGTGTAAAAATTCTGTTTGTGACTTATGACCAAGCACATCCAGGTCTGTTTCAACAACAGAACTTCCCAACCTCTCACTATTTAATGAACATAAATGTGAATGATGATATTTGCTGTTCATATCTGAAATACTTTATATCTTGCGAAGAGCTATTGCACAAACACTGATCCTTCACTCCAGATAATTATACTACTCTCTTCATTCTCTCGATTATCCAACTTTTAATACATTCGGTGTATTCCACCCCTACCTACCCATGGACTCTAAGATTCCCCACTCATCTGTATTCAACCATGTCAAACATCTACTGAAAATTCAAACACTTCATTCCCACTGTTTCTCAATTGTCGATGTCACAACGGACAATCTCCACAAAATCCAGCAGATTTATCAAAGATCAAGATCATTTCCCCTTACGGAATCTAAATTGACTCTAACGAATCATGTCATTATTTTCCAAGTGTCTAGTTTCACATTCCTCACAAAACGTTCCAATGTTTTTCTCACAGCTTACGTCAAGCTAACCACTGTTTAGTTTGCTGTTCGCTCTCTCCGTCCTGTTTTAAATATTTAGGTTTACAATCGCTGTTTTCAAGTCTGGAGGATCCTTTCCAGAATCTAATCAGCTTTGAAGAATAATCAGTAATTCTTTCACTCGCTCTACTGCCACCTCTTCAATACTCGGGGATGTAGCTCATCAGATGCAGCAATATACCAACCTTAAATTCAATGAGATTTTGAAAGACATACCTTTTATTAATTCTAATTTTGTGCTGTTCCTCATTTTCACCAGTCACTCTGTTCCCTTGCATTTCTGGAAGTTTCTTTCTGTATCTTTCTCGGGGAGATGGGCACAATATATTGCTCTCAGCGGACAGTTCGGTTCTGTCAGCCAGTGAATATATCGGAGGACTGCACTCCAGTGATGATGGATATGTTACTCACCCCTGCCTGGAAAGCTCCAGAATTTATCCAGTTTAATTTATGGTGAGCATTAACACAGTCCTGTCACTGGTGTGAGGCTACACAGTATATTGAAGGAGGGGACACAGCTCAGTGACCACCTCAATTTTGAAACAAACTGGTTTCATACCTGTCACCTGGTCCAGCTTAGACAAATGTCCCGGGAAATCCCAGGAAAGATAATGTACTGTCCTGCACCTCCCTATTTATAGAGCTTTCCTTCTGTGGAGCCTCATCTCCATTTGTTTACCATGGACCCAGACACTCTGTAAATGCAGTGTATACAGTGGGGTCACCAGACCCAGCAGCTGACAATACAAACCCGAGATAAGCATCCACAGAAACTCCACTGATTTTCCAATAACAGGAACAAGTCAATTCCCCACACGGAACGTGCACACGCTCAGTGTTGAAAACTATTTCCACTCCTGATTTTCTCTTCCTGGCTGAGAAAGCCGTTGCATCTCTGCACACTCCCACAGTAAGAGGTGCCCTCTCCAAAGAAGCAGTTGACAATGTAGCATTAACTTCCTCTATATCTCAGCAACTATAAGGGCAGCACCAATATTGCTAATGGATTCGATCATCACACTTAGAGAAGAGAGATAAGGGAACCTAATTCACTTTAAACAGGGACATATCTAAATGGATGCGATATTCAGGAATATGGGAAATGGGGAAATGTGAGAATAACTTGCCATTTTGTTTTCCTTTCAGTTCATCATCAGCAATCCCTTTGCTTACTTTTCATTTCTTTTCCTCTCTTTTTCTGGCCATTTCACCATCCAGTCAATTTAAACCTAGCTCCCACCTCTCTCTCCCCCCCAATCATCCATGATACCTGGATAAATAATATTATTTCCCAGTTTGCTTTCAGTTGTGAAGCAGGTTCAAAACATTATCTGCATTTCTCCTGACAGAAGCTGCCATACCTGTGAGATTCTCTCACACTTTCAGACGCTGGAGAATTTTATTTTCGATCTCTAGAACCCACCGTTCTTTGATTTATTTCACCATTAATGTTGTTGTTTCACGGGATGCCAGCATCACGGGCAAAGGCAGCATTTGTTGTACACCACTAATTGTCCTTGACCACGTGGCCATTTGTCAAGACAAAATGGAACCAACAATGTTGCTGTGAGTCTGAAGTCACTGAGCTCAGATTGGGTAATAATGTTAAGTTTCTTTAACAAAGACTATCAGTAAAATGATAAAAATAAATCTTAACGGTTTCTGGTTTCCATTAGTGAAATTAGGTTTTATTCCAATTTTTGTCATTCGAATTTAAGCTCTGACATCGGCTGTGGTAGGACGTTAAACAGTGCCTTGGAGTCACAGCCCGTACCTCTGAATTACCCGTCTAGTTACATGAACACTCTGACACAGAATCCTTATTGCCTAGTCCGTATTCCCTAGTTCCTGCCAGAGAGGTATGGCGGAGAAATCAGTTTAACTACCAACAATAAAAAGGATTTTGGGGAAAAAAGCGAAAGGAAGATTGAGAGACAATTTCATGTAAGATCACAGGTTTCAGAATGCTGAAATGAAGGCATTTTGACAGCATCCTACAACATGAGCCAGTATTCCCAGGATGATAGGTGAAGGGGATATTGGCGTCAATAAAGATGAAGGAGAGTTTTAGATGAACATTTATTCTGCAACTTTTCAACTGGGTGTGGTGTCAGCAGAGTCTTCGACTCATTGGGCTGAATCTAACAATAGTTTGTCTCAGTGATATTTTTATTGAGTGTGACAAAAAGGATTATCTGTATGAGACTGAACTAGTTTCATGGTGCTATCTTATCGAACTCACCACATTAACTACCCACTCAATCTCATAGTGTTCCTCACATTCAATGCCACCCCAATTCTCCAACCCAACATGGCTGAAGGGACTCACCATCGCACTGATGTCCCTGGCTATTCTACGATCACTGACACTGGTGCCATCTTTCAAAGGCCAATGAGCACACTGTTGCACTTCCTCAGTTTGAAACCACCCTGCACAGTTGACCCCGAGCATGGCAGGTAAGTGGAGCGAACACCACGGTTTTTCATCAGAGGCACAGAGGTCCTAGTGGATGGGCTAGTACAGGGGGTCCATTCTCTTCCCAGAGGAGGCCTCACTACCAGCCCCACCGAGCATGGTCTGAGCTCACCACCCAGCTCAGTGCAGTATCTGCAGTCTCTCTCTCACACACACGCGCGCGCGCGCGCACACACACACACACAAACACACACACACACTTTTAATATGGAATTTTCCAGATAATGTTCCAAAGAATACCCATTTTCAGGTATAGGAACTTTCAGTCATTCAACCCCCTTGGTTTCTGCAAAAATATACACTTATTTTATATCCAATCACAGTTAGTAATTCTGGCTATTTCACTTTATCTCACTTTATTGTATTCAGCCAAACACTGCTTCTCTATACTTGTCGCGTTATGAAATACAATTTTGAGCAGAGAACATTTTATCCTCAGCTGTAATCTTGACCGTTATCTGAATTGTACCTTTTTCCTTGTTATGAAAGTTTCTCTTACCCTTTGCCTGTGCCTGTTTCTGTCTGTAACAGTTATACTGTCTCCCAATCAGTTGGCTGGACGGCTGGTTTGTGATGCAGAGGGAGGCCAGCAGCGCAGGTTAAGTTCCCCACACTGACAAGGTAACCATGAAGGGGACGCTCTCTCAACAATGGGCAATCGAGCATGGCAAATCCACTCTAAGCTGCACATCTTTGTACTCTGGGAGGAAACTGGAGCATTGGGAGGGAATCCACACAGATGCGTGGGGAATGTTCAAACTCACCTGAGGTTGGAATTGAAACCAGCTCCTTGGTGATGTGCGGCCACAGTGCTAACCACATATCCATCATACACCTCAGTTAGCTCTGTTAATTATTTGTAGCTGACTAAAGAAATCCAACTGGCTTGTTCTGATAACTGAACTTGACCCAGTATTAGACCTTTATCATCGGCCATATCGCCAACCTGGTTACATTTAAAATTTCTTGTGAGCAGTGGAGGAGTGGGACTAGAAATTGAAACAGTGACACCCTCCAACCTCAGTCAGAACCGGACTGAGGAGAAATTCACAAAGTGGGAATTAATTCAAGTGGGAATTCCCTTGCCCAGAAGATTGGGAGGGCTGAATCTTTATATTATATCGAGGCTGGCTTTGTCTGATTTTCCATAGACAGGTGAATCAGGGATCATTGTGAAATTAGAAAAAAGTGCAGCTGGGAACACAATGAGATGAGCCATGACCTTATTGACTGGTGGAATAGTGTCAAAGTTCCGAATGGCTCAGTCGTGTCCGTTCCATTCAGCCCTTCGGTCCTGCTGTGCACTCCGATGGTTTGGTGTTGTTTGGCAAATGTATTGGAAAATCCACGCTGGGTCAGGCAGTGATTCCCCTCCCCCAATCCCTCTTTTCAGGCTTCTCCTCTCTGTAACTTCTGCTCCTGATGTAGGTCATGTTATAGGCCCAGATTCGCATTGAATACAGCCCCCACACAAGGTCAACTCAGACAAACCCTCTGCCGTCTCTGAATGCAACATTTTACATCATGACTTCCAGGAAAATAATCAAGTATTTTCCAAAAACATAAATAAGAACGTAAGAAATAGGAACCTGCGCTGTCATTCAATAAGAACATGGCTGATCTACTCCACGGCTCAACTCCACTTTCCTGCTAACCCCTTGCATCCCTCAACTCGCTGAAATGTCACAAACCAATCCACCTGTCTGTAAATATAATCAGTGACACAACCTCCATAACTCTCGGGGTTAGGAAATCCAGCCATTCACTACATTCTGAAAGAAGACATTTCTTTACATCTCAGTTTGAAATCGATATTCCTTATTCTGTATCGACATATCTGACTTCGAGACTCTGCTCTGGTGTGGAACCATATTCTCAACAACGACCTTGTCAAACCCCCTCTCTATCTTATCCGTTGCAGTAATGACACTCTCATTCATTTAAAACACAATGAGAATCGCCTCAGCATTTTTGATGTATTCAATAATTCAAACCTTTCATTCCAGGAACCAGTCAAATGAACCAACATTTCTGCATCAGCATGATGACGTAATGTTTCATATACAGGAACAGCCCAATCCGTTGTACTGCTCCTTTTTTGGGATTCCTCTCCATTTAATAACCGCCTGCCTTTTGGTTCTCAGTGTCATCCTCAAATTCCAATGTATATTGCACTCAGCTCCCGTCGTCAGGAGCTGAATGCAGCTGTTGTAAGCAGCTCTTGCCGTCGGACTGATATTTCTGGTACTCCAGTAGATACATTTTTTTTCATAAAGATCGATGAATCATGACTCTCCGATTTGTAAGTGTTTACCAAATGCCATCCCATGCTAATGCATTACCCGTCAGATTATGAGCTTCTGTCTTGTATAAGAACCTTTACTTTGTGATACCTTGTGGAAAATCTCTAGAAAGCCTCATGTCTACCAGTCCCCCTTTATCAAGGCCACTTGTTACATTCTCATGGATTTCCAGAAAAAAACTTTGCATTATTTTACAGGCAAAATGTAGTTCTCCTTTAACAAGACCATGCTGACGCTGTGTGAAGCTTTTCTTAATGCTCTGCATTTCCTTCCTTAATAACAGACTCTCACACATTCCCAGCAATAATGTTTAGGCTAAGTGTTTCCTGCTTTCAGTCTCGCTCGTTTCTTGAAGACAGGCGCCATATTGGAGGGTCTCCAGTTTCAATGGATCACTCCTTTAATCCAGAGAACTATGGAGTATTTAACACAGAGCCACCAGCGACTCTGTGACCACTTCTTTTAAAACCAGCTATGAATTGCTGATAACCTGTTTACCCTTGGTCTTATCTGTTTGAGAATTGTCTTGTTCCTCATGTTAGAGACAGCTCAATATTTTCCCTGCTGTTAGCATTTTGCTTATACCATTGAAATATTCACAGCTCCTTTACCTGTGAGGAATGATGTAAAATACAGGTGTAAATTATCTGTCTGTTCCCTGTATCAAGTTCCCCAGTCATACCCTCCAAATATCCTCAATATACTTTCCTGACTTCCTTTTTATCAAAGATCACACACACACACACACACACACACACACCTCTTTAACCCTTCTTACATACATGGAAAAGCTTGTGCTGCTTGTTATTATATTTCTTGCCAATTTACTTATATCACATATTTTCTTCCCTTTTCTTTGCTTTCTATATTCATACAGCCTTATCACGTACAAACACAATCTTTGATCCAACTTGTCGATGCCGGCCAGGTTTTCCAAACTAAACTATTCCCATCTTCTTGCATTTGGCCCATATGCCTCTCAACGGTCCCCATTCACATGTTCGTCCAAATGTCTTTTAAATGTTGGAGCTGTACTTGCATCTGCCAGTCTTCCTCTGGCAGCTAATTCCATAAACACGTCACCCTCTGTGCAAAAAACAGTTCCTTCTTCGTCCCTTTTAAATCTTCCCTCTTCCACCATAAACCTATGGCTCTATGAGTTACTTTACCTATCCTGTGGAAAAGACCTCGGCTTTTCACCCTGCCCAAGTCTCCCCTGATTTTGTAAATTACTATAATGTCAACCCTCAACCTCTTATACTCCATCTGATACTAACTTCAAGAACAATCATTTAAAGATCAGCACTGTAAATTTGAAACAATGTTAAAAGTGACAGGTAAACAACGCTCAGCCCAAACTTCATACTGTTATTTGTTTTCTTCTTTATGTTACAATACTAATACAGCATGAAAATCTTACTAGTGCCTATAAGCCGTCAAGCACCTGAATTCCTTTGCCTGACGGCAGTCATCTCTATAGTGAAAATGTATCTCTGGACAGATCTATATAATACCACATGTTCAACATTCTCCCCCCGGCCTCTGTATGACCTTATGTGATTGTGTCTTCCACTCAATAGAGAGAACCCCTTTCCCCCATTCACATCTTAATTTAATCTCATTTTGTACCATCTTCTCTTTTCACCACTGCTAAAAGCCTGTTTATCTGTTGTCACACCCTCTTTTCCATGTCACCTACCCCCCATCTCTGGCAAGGAACTAAAATGCCCAGTTTCCAATCCTTTTCAGTTCTGAAGAAGGATCACACTGGACTTGAAAAGCTAACTCTGGTTCTCTGTCTGCAGATGCTGCCAGACCTGCTAAGTTTCTCCAGAAATGAACAGGCACAGCACAAATTTTCAATTAAACAAATAACTATGAATACCAGAAATAAAAAATGCACAAATTGCTGTAGGAAGTGGGAGCTTTGTCGAAGGGTCGCTGGACACGAAAGATGAACTCAGCTTTCACTTCACAAGATGCAGCTAGACCTCTTTCGTTTCTACAGCAGTTTCTGTTTTTGAACATTTTCCAAAGACATGTGTTGAATCTGCTCCAACGCCCTGTCCAGCAGAGAGCGCTGTACTTTGGGAAGTGAACAAAAACGCAAAGTGCACAAGTTCATTGTCTCTGAAACGACAAAGGCTGGTATCACTGACACGACAGAGGTCTTACTCATGGTCAGGGAGAAAAAACAGAGGAAAAAACATTCACTTCAAACATAGAATATGTTATGATGGGAAAGAAAATGTTTCAGATTAATATGTTAAAATAACGTAACAAATTGGAGGCGTTACATCAGGGAGAGACCCTCAGCAGAATGAGAATATGAAACTGGATGTATTCGCACATCAGAAACCAGGTTAGGTTACTGAGTACAGGGCTGATGGATGAATGGGTATGGGTGTGAACTGGGGGAAAGTCAGTAAAATTGATTTGTTGTGCAAATATCACTGGATTACTGATCCAGACCAGGATAATTCTCTGGCACCTGGTGGAAGTTGAAAATAATAAAGAAAATATCGAGACATAAAATCTGGTGCCAGTAATATTGACTTTGAATCTAATGTCCATTGTAAACATCTGTTCCCTCCCCAATGTACTTTCAGGAAGTGAATCTCCTGTGCTTCTCGGTCTGGCCTACAAGTGTCTCCAGACACACAGACATGTGTGAAACTCTATAATGGTCTCTGAAATGGCCAAGCAACACACTCAATTGTATCAAATTGCTCTGAGTTCTTAAAGGATAAAACCAGACAGAACACAGGCAACAAGCTTTGTAAAAGGGAACAGGAAACATAGTCCTTTCAACCAGACAGATGCTGCCCTCCTAATGTTTAAGAGCTTGTGAAAAAAATGACAGAGCTTTCCCACAGACTGCACAGAAACATCAGGAAGGGAGCAGGGCATTAGACACGTTTATCTTCCCTGTTCTAGCACATGGAGACAAGTTTACTTTTATAACCCTGTTTAATACATTCTTCAGAAACTCATCAATTCCTGTCTTATGATGCTCAATGATTGACCGTACAACCCATACAATCACAGAAGCACTGACTCTGTACTGTCAGAAATGCAGCACGATCTACATTAGTCCCACTTTCCGATACGAGGCCCATAGCCATGTATGTTATGGCACTTCAAGGGCATGATCATGTATTTATTAACGGTTGTGAGGTTACCTGTGCCAACTGCCCTGTCAGGAAATGCATTCCTGACCCCAACAGCCTCTGGATGAAAACTAGTCCTCAAATTCTCACTAAACATCATACCCTTCACTTTAAAATGATACTCCCTTGTTCTTCGCCCTTTGACTGAAAGGAACAGCTGCTGTCTATCCATCCTGTGCATGCCCTTGGTAATCTTATCCTTCTGAAGCACGACCCTCTCAGCCTTCTCTGCTTCAAAGTAAACAACCCGAGCTGATCTACTCCATCCAAGGGAACATCCTGGTAAATCTACACTGGACCCTCTCCAGTGCAATCACATACTTCCTGTAAAGAAGCTCCCAGAACTGTACATAGTATTCCATTTGGCCTAACCAAAGTTCCACATAGCTCTTACAATCTGTGCCTCCATGATTAGAGTCTATGTTTATGGTCGCTATCATTTGTCAACTTGTGCATTAAGCTACTTAATCACATTCAGGTGTATTAGATTAGATTACTTACAGTGTGGAAGCAGGCCCAACAAGTCCACACCGACCCACTGAAGCGCAACCTACCCATTCCCCTACATTCACCCCTTTACCTAACACTATGTGCAATTTAGCATGACCAACTCACCTGATCTTCACATCTTTGGATAGTCGGATGAAACCGGCGCACCCGGAGGAAACGGGGGGGAACGTGCAAGCTCCACACAGTCAGTTGACTGAGTCAGGAATTGAACCCATGTCTCTGACGCTGTGAGGTAGCAGTGCTGACCACTGTGCCACCGTGCCGCCCAATATGTGGAGCAGCACCCTCTGAGCTTCCTAGTGTGCTGCTATTCTTTGAGTCCTCCCCTGTCTAGTTGCTTCTTCCAAAGTACATCACCTCATATTTATCAGGGTTACATTCCATCGGCCATTGATCCACCCATTTCATCATTCCATCTGTATCTTCCTGTAATATAAGGCCTTCCTCCTCACTGCCAAACAACCAGCCAAACTTTGTGTCAAACGCAAACGGATTTATCACACTCACCCCAATCCCTTCCATATTCATAGCTGCATCATTTATGAATACCAAAAATAATAAGATTAAACATCATAAAATATCAGTTTATAATCCAACAGTTTTATTCGGACGCACTAGCTTTCGCAACGCTGCTTCTTCATCACGTGATTATGCTCTTCGAAAGATCGTGCCTTCAAATAAACTGTTGGAATATCATCTAGTGTTTGTAACTTTTTTAACTTTGCCCAAGCCAGTCCAACACTGGCATCTCCGAATCACAAAATAATTTGGGACACAGCACTGATGCCTGTGGAACACGATTACATACTGGTCTCCAGTCAAACAAACAGACTTCTACCATCAGACCTTCTGTCTCCTGCCACTAAGTTGATTTGGATGAAACTTGGCAAGTCACTTATGAGTCCTACCTGTTCCCTAGTTATTCTGTTCCACTTGACGTCCCAGTCGAATATCTGGGGATCCTCCCTAATTTTGCCCTGCCAGCAGGTTTCCATATGCCTGTGTTCGTCAGTCCCCTTCAAATGAAGAATTGCCTTCTTATTGCAGTCTGAAATGGTCCATCCTTTACCTGCCATTATTTGCCGTAAATGTAGAGTAGACAATCAGAGAAAAATCCTGTTTATTTCCACCTTGTCATATGTTTAGTAACTTTTTTTAAATTTCACTATGTTCACCTCTCATTCTTTGAAACTCTAAAGAACACAGGCCGAGTTTCCACATCAGGCAATCTCACCATCTGAGGGATTAATCTGGAGACTGTCCATTGCACATCCTCCGTGGTCAGTATATTCTTTCTCAGAGTGGGTCACCAACACTGGACTCAATTCTTTATGTACAGTTTCATTAGCAAGCTGTGAAACTGCTTCAACATGACCTTTCGACTATGTTCTGATTCTCTTAAATGAAGGCAAACCTGACTTCAACTTTCCACTTCTACATATTTCTCCAATTACCATTAAAATTACTTTATTTATGAATTCACTGCATGAGTTCTGATAAAAACAGCCTTCTTCAAAACCGAAATATGCCATTTCTGTGTTGCAATAAACAAGTTAAAATCGTTCTGAAGTTTGTCAAATATGAACACTCTGTCAGACTCTGTCAGTGCATTCTGATTCTCTCCAATGTTGCTGTCAATTTAGAAATATCCAATATCAGATCCTACATAATAGATTCCTTCAGTTTCCCTGCAGATGTCAAGTTAATTGGTCTACAGTTTTCCACACTATCTCTTCTTCCCTTTGCAGATGCTTGAATCCCTCTCATCCATCTACAATGCTTGGAACACATTTACTAACTTCCAGCCTCTGCAGAATGTACAGGAAAAAAGAAGTCATCGACAGCACAATTGCTGATTTAATTCTAATATTTTGATAAGAAGTACAACTGGCTCATCAGACTTAGCAATGCTCAATCCAGCTACAATACTACTATGCTAGTCTTCAACTATTACCTTGTTACTGATATGAATTGACTTTATGTCTTTAGTTCCACAAGTTCCATGTGATCACTTAGTATATCTCAGCGATTTTCCTCCCTGATGACAGATGCAAAGTAACTGGCTGCTTTCTTCGTCATTTCCCTGTTCTCCACAATAACCTCTCCTCTCCCGATTACAAAATTCCACATTTGACCTTGCTTTTACTTTGTTTTCTTTGCAATACAGATTGTAGATTTATGTAGTCTTTGTGTTCTTCTTTCACAGAATCATTAAAATCCCACAGTATGGAAAAGGCCCTTGGGCCCAACAAGTCCATCCAGCCCCTCCGAAGAGTAACCACCCAGACCCATTCCCGTCCGATTCTACATTTTGCGACTGATGCAGCAAATCTACACATCGCTGAACACTTTGGGCAAATAAGCATGGCCAATTCATCTATCGTGTAAATCTTTGGACTGTGGGAGGAAACCGGAGCACCCGGAGGAATCCCACGCAGACACGGGGAGAATATGCAAACTCCACACAAACAAATTTCTGAGAATTCTCCGGTTTCCACCATGTCTAAAATTCTTCTGAAATCACTTCCTACGATTAATATAATCTTTTATTTATCATGTTAGCATTCATTAAGTCACTTGCCCTTTCCTTGGTGATTCTATCTTATAGAAATAGACATTTTATTTCAGACATTGCTGTATTTCTGCAGAGCTTCTGGTCTTGAACCAGGTGTATCCAACAACACAGAAAAAGAAGAGAGAAGATATTGCCGTGGTCCTGGCTGATATTTTGCATCATCGCTGGCCACGGTGGAGGTCCTGGAAGACTAGAGGGTAGAGAACGCTGGGCCTTTGTTCAAGGAGGGCTGCGAAGAAGAACCTGCGAACTGTAGACCAGTTAGCTTAACAACTGTAATAACTTGAGAAGGTTCTGAGAGATAACATATACATGCATTTGAAAAGACACGGATTCATAAGGAGCAGTCAACACTGCTTTGTGGATCGGATATCATGGCTCACAATTCTTTAAGTTTCTTTTGAGGAAGTGACCTGGAATGTTGATGAGGTTAGGGTGGTAGACGTAGTCTAAATAGATTTCAGAAAGGCCTTTGATAAGATTTCACATGATAGGCTGCTCTGAAAGGTTCGATAGCATGGAATCCATGGGACTCTGGCAAATTGGATACTCAATTGGCTTGATGGTAGAAAGCAGAGGCTAATACTGGAAGGATACTTGCTGGACTTGAGGCCTGTGACGAGTGGAGTGTCTCAGGGGTTGATGCTGGGCCTATTACTGTTTGTCATCTATATCGATGATTTGGATGAGAATGTGCAAAGCATGATTAGTAATTAGGCTGATGACAATAAAATAGGCAGGACTGTGAACAGTGAGGTTATCAGAAATTTCAGCAGGACCTTTATCAGCTGGGGAAGTGGGCCGAGAAATGGCAAATGGAGATTAATATGTGGGATGTTGCTTTTTGAAAAGTCAAATCCAGGTTGGAATTTCGTGGTGAATGTCAGACCCTGAAGGAATGTAGTGGAACAGGGGGACCTTGGTGCTCAGATCCGTGGTTCTCTGAAAGTAGTTGCACGTAGACAGGGCAGTGAAAAAGGCTTTTGGCACACTGGCCTTCATTAGTCAGGGCATTGAGTATGGACGTTCGACAGTTATATTGCAGTTCGTCAGGACGCTGGTGGGACATGCACTTGGAGTATTGTGTTCGGTTTTGTTCACTTGCCATAGGAAGGATGTGATTAAATTGGAAAGAGGACAGAAGAAATTTACAAGGATGTTGCCAGTACTCAATGGTCTGAGTTGTAGGGAGATTTTGGGCAGGCATTTTCCTTTAATGGAAGAAACTGAGGGAAAATCGTATAGAAATGTATAAGATCATGAGATGCGTCAATAAGGTGAATGCACTCATTCTTTGCCCCAGTTTTGGGAATCAAAGACTAGAGGACATCAGGTTAGAGGTGAAAGAATAAAAATGATCCTGAGCGCCAAGATTTTTAAGCAGAGGTTGGTAGACATATGGAATTAGCAGACAGCAGTTTGATTGAGGCACGTACATTAACAACATTCAAAAGGCTTTTAGACAAATATGCGGTTAGGAAAGATTTAAGAGAATAAGGGACAAGGGCAGGGAAATGGAATTAGCATGGATGGACATTTTGGTCGGCACGGACCACTTTGGTCCAAAGGGCCTGTATCCAAGCTGCAGGACTCCATGATTCTAATATTCTAACAACCATTTCGTGTCTGCCACTCCGTGTACAAACATTCGAGATTGTATGCAGGCGCCGTGTAAAATGCAGTATATTAACCTCTCTAGTCCTCAGAGCAAGGTTATTAATGAGTCCTTCTTACCTCACAACACCAAATCCAAAATAACCTGCTCTCTTTTTTGAGTCACAACATACTCTTCAACCAACCTGTTATACGCTTATGGAATTTATTTTTCACAAAATTGGCAGTCACTTAGTTAACGAGTTTAGATGCAATTTGAGATCATGCAATAATAAAATATTTGCATCTCTAATTTACAGAACATATACTGCACAGAATTTGCCCGAGACTAAAAAATACACTAATACACTAATGCTTGCTTCTCCTTCCTATTTGTATGATCGACCCAAACTGATTCTGTGGAATCTGAGGGACTGGGTCTGTGGCGTTATTAGTGATAGACGTGAACAAACCATTCTGGGAGGGTCACCTCGACGCTGACATGATCTGAAGAAATGACCAGCATCATAGGACAAGCATCAATATCCTCCCCACTCTGCCAGCTTAACTTTCACCATACTATCTCTGCGCCCTCACACTCACTACCAGCTGTAGCACCTACCCCCTAACAAGGCTCATACCTTATATCCAAATAAGGCTCAGGCACTAACACTCTCACTATTGAATTCATCACCTACCAACACCCCCCCTCCCACCCCGCGCACTCTCGCCCTCCAACATACTCCCAACACTAATAAAACTACATGGATACAACACTGTGGACTGACTCCCTCCGGACACCTCACCATTTCCCCTCCTCCTCCACCTACACCAGCATTAAAAGCAGGGAAACACACTCCGACCCCCACTCCCTCCCCCTTTCTCCCATTCCAACAGAAACGGACTGTAATAGGAGAGAAAGGGCCAGGCCAGATGGTGGAGCACCCGATAGCTGATCCGCCTCCATCCCCCCACCCCCGCCATATGGGGAGGACCCTGGTATGAGCCAGAGAGGACCGGGACGTGTTGTATGGAGATTCCTCGACATCCATGTCCCTCCAACTGAGTAAAAGAACAATGTTCAGTGAAGGGCAATTCGCACTTTAACCGTTCTGTCTGTTCTCACAATTGTCTCTCTCCCAAAACAACAAATATCATAACGCAGAGTGATACAGACACAAAAATATTCAGAGACATATGTAAATACGCTAATATACTGTCAGTCACCGTACATACACGGAGATACAACCGCACACGTGTAGTGGCATACGGAGACATAGACAGTCGCACACTAATAGACACAAGCACAAGTAAAACGCACAGGCTCATACACAGATAAACTGATGTCAGCACATAAATACACAAACACACAGACACATGAACAAACACACACAAAGCACATACAGCCCCACAGAGACACAGACACTAGTGCTTGTAAGACAGAGATAGGTAGGTTTTTGATGAATAAGCATGTCAAGGGTCACAGAGAGTTGTCAGGAGAATGATATTGAGAAATCTCTCATCTCTCTGGCATTCAGAGTCGATGGGCCGAATGTCCTCATTCTGCATTTTTAATGTTCGTGTGGTGTCATGCTATCAGTTATTCTCTTCCTGGGACGGGAGCAAGGAATGAGTTTAATACATATTTGATTGAAAAGCGTCAGTGGTCCTATTGGACAGGTTTAGAGGGCTGAATGGTTTATGTCTATGCCTAATTATTCTGTCCTTGTGTTTCAAAAAAATTGGCGATTTCATGTTAGGTTAATACAGTTTAAAACAACACATTCCACACTGAAATAAGGTCGCCCCTTTCACTTTAGTGTTGTACTATCTGTAGGGTCCTCATCCTCAGGGAGCAGTGAAGACTCGTTTTTTGAAGATATTCAAGGCTGAGCTCGACTGATCTTTGCTGGTCGGGAGAGTCAATATTTATTGAGAACTTACAGGAGACGGATGGTCAAACACAATAGGATCAGCCATGAGCATTCTGACTGGTGGCGCCGAATGGACAACTGCTGCACCTACCCCATGTGTTGTTCCCTCAATCCACCCTCGAGGCTGTTACAGAGACATGCTGCTGTCCCTACGCCATGTGTTGTTCACGTAATCCACGCTCCATGCTGTTACAGAGATACACTGCTGCCCCTACCTCATGTGTTGTTCCCTCAATCCACTCTCGATGCTGTAACAGGGAAATACTGCTGCCACTACCCTATCTAGTGTGCCCTCCATCCACCCCTCGAAGCTGTGACAAAGATAGGGGGCCACCTCATTTAGCCAGTCATTATCGTTACCATGAGACTGGAGGAGTATATTCTGGCTAATTAACAAGTTACAGAGGAAAATAGAACTAATCATTTTAGCTCATTGAGTACATTTTAAGGCACAGGACGCCATATAAACATCTGAGCTGTTACACAGGAAGCTGTTGCTAACAGGAAATAGTTGACATGATTGCATGTTTCAACACAGAGAGGGAGAATAATGTTCCCTGCCTGAGAAGCAGCAGCCGATTGATCCCTCTATCTTCTTTTGTTCCAACTGGCAACAGTAAATCTCTGACTCACCTCTACCTGATGAGTCGTGGAGTATTTCTGACGAGAGGTTCATTGGAATCTCTCTACCGTCTGAAGCAAAGGGAATTCAGCTAAATCCAACTATTCTGGGGAGAAACCACATCACAAGGAGCTTGCCTGAGCAGAATGGGCGGCACGGCGGCTCAGTGGTTAGCACCACTACCTTCTAGTACCAGGATCCTAGGTTTGATTCCAGCCTCGGGCGATTGTCTGTGTGGAGTTTGCGTATTCTCCTCGTGTCTGTGGATTTCCTCCGGGTGCTCCGGTTTATTCCCACTGGTCCAAAAATGTGCAGGTCATGTGAATTAGCCATGCTAAATTGCCCATAGTGTTCGGTGCATTAGCCAGGGGGAAATGGGACTGGATCAGTTAATCTTGTGAGGGTCGGTGTGGACTTGTTGAGCTGAAGGGCCTGTTTTCACACTGTAAGGAATCTAAACTAATGACTTCAGAGGACCGAATAGCATTTGGGACAGTCTATCATCTCTCCATTTATTTTGAGTTCAACTATTATGAAACTTTGGAAAACTTTCATTTTTCCGTTTGTCTTAAGATCTGTGTGTGTGTGTTTCACATTATTCTAGAAGATGGGCCAGGCTGACATTTATATCATTAACAATATCACTAAACTTTGAAATTTGTTGTAAAAGGTGGAGCAGTGTGACATCAAAATGAAACACTGACCCTGCAATATTGATTGGACCACGAATGACAAATTCTAAAAGGGCTGTTGAAGTGGGAGTTCCCTTCCCCAGAAGTTTGTGGTGCCTGGATGTTTACATTTATTCAAAGTTGTTTCTGTTAAATATTTGATAGACAAGTGAATGTAGGAAAATGGTGCACGTGCAGAAGAAGTACTGCTGAGACCACAATGAGATCAGCTACGATCTTAGTGCGTGGCAGAGCAAAGACAAAGTGCCTAATAGCCCACTCCTACTCCTCAGTCCGATGTTCCTATATTCCATTCAGCCCCTCACAGCTCCTTAACAGGTGTAGACAGAGGCTAATTGCTCGAAATACCTGGTCCACAGTAATACAGGATCTCCTTCTGTCCCTCACAAATGTCACACAAAGTTTGGCGTGGGTTGAATAATGTTAATTCAAAACCCAGGCTGGGCTCAAAAGACGCCTCTGGTCTATTAATAGAGTGCCTCCTCTCTGCAACTTGTGCTTCATTTGTTGGTCATGGTGCAGATCCAGACTCACTGTGATTACAGTCCCCATACCTCACCCTGAGATGACTCATAAAATGCTTTGCTCTCTGTAACTGTAACATCCAATAACGGAATGTTCAGGAAAATTACAACCATTAACTTCCTAGTTACAAAATATGAGAGCATACGGAACAGGATTGGACGGTAATTCGGATGGTCAGGCCTGCCGTGCCATTGTATAAGATTATGGATGATCCACTGTTGTTATCTACTCTGCTTTATTTCCCAATTTCGCACATCCCTCAATTCCATGGCAGGTCAAAAACCCACCTACCTCATCTGTAAATACTTTCAGTGATATAGCTCCCCGAATTCTCTTGACCAGATAATTTCTGACATTCACTATCCTCTGTGAGAAGCTTACACGCCCCAAACATACATAATAACCGATTTATATGTTCAAAAGAGTGAACACAGCAGCTCATGTAAGAGTGACAGACCCTGATATCAAGGCAGGAGTTGACTCAGGATGGGATCAATAAACGTTGACTAAATTAAATTTAATAGGAATCAGCCACAATCTCTCCACTGGGGGTTAGCCATCGCACAGAGGAAGATGTTCATGGTTGTGGACATCAATCCTTTCAGTCTGGGACATCCCTACACGAGATCCTCAGGGTAGCTTCCTCGACACAATCATTTTCAGCTGCGTCATAAATGTCCTTCCCCATCATTACATCAGAAATGGGGATGATCACTGAAGATCACACAATGTTTAGAATACTTTCCGCCCTCAGCTCCTGAAGCAGTCTATGTCCATGTGCAGCAAGGCCCGGACAGCATTCCACTTTGTGCTGTTAAAGTGTTGGTAAAAGTTATGAAATAGCAGGGCAAGACATTGCACATTTCCATAGTTAAAAGAGGAGCTCATTCAGCATCTCAAGCTGGTTACACATGAATATGAGCTAGCATTCAGCCCATCAAATCTACTGAACAGGAAGAGTGGCAATACGTTCAATACTCCTGCCTGTTACATAGGAAGGGGAGGGGTCTGGTCAGTACATCGAACTGTTAAACAGGAACACATGGAGCCCAAACAGTCTCTCGAAACTGTTCCACGGGACCAGGAAGAGGCCATTCAGCTTCGCAACTGCTTATACAGGAACAGGAGCATATCACTAATACTCCAACATGGCACATCACAGGAGCAGATCATGATGTTCATCGTGGCTCCATTGTCTGTGGAGCATGTGCTACTGTAACGTGGTTTGCTGGCAGTGAGGAGGGAAGCCAGATGTTTTCTGTCAAGTCTCAAGGAGACATCTTCCATCTCCGAAAAGGCAGCCCCATGTTCTCCGTGGGGATCAGAAGCTGGTGGGAATAGTTAACTGTTTAAGATTGAAGGTATTGTGGCTGATGTTGGGATTATGACTAACATGATGTTCAGTGCAGGATCACGCAACTAATGCACAGCATTAATATGTGGAGTTTTTATTCAAAGTCTGGATTTTCTGCTCTCTCATTGGTATGGAGAGTGGGGGTGGTTGGGGGGGAATGTTTTCAGAGGTACTAAAAGTATCTACAATTTCATAAAGTTAGCAAAAATAAAGAGGCCGTGGGATCTATCACCGCATCGATGTCTGTTTAGAACATCATGTGTGATTGTCTATCCCCCTGAACTTCCAACGCAATCCCATCTTATTCTCCCACAGTGCGACAGATTAATCTTCACTCACTCCTCATGGTACCATCATCCCAGGGATTAGTTTGGTGGAACTCCTTTGAACTCTCTCTTTGGCAAGGAGATCATTCCTTATAAAGGAGAGAAAATCTGTGGACAATGCCCCAAATACTGCCTCAACAAATCTCTCAGGGATGATCACATTAATTACTTTCCCTCACTTCGCCGTCTCCATTGCTTTCTAATGGCGTAAAATGCATCATTCTCTATATATTGCCACTGATCCGAAATTTGCAGCTTCCTTCCATCTGTATGTCAGTGTCAATAAAACCAGCACCAGAGGAGCCGATCGAGATGGACATCACTCTCGGGGACAGACTCAATGAGATGGATTACACCTAAAATAAGGAATAGTCGCCTCCCTGATGGAAATGAGCAGGTGCAATATGAGGCCCTTGTCAGACCAGCATGTTATCCCTATCTTGAACTGAGTGGCTGGTTCAGCTGTTCCACGGTACAGTAAACAGTAAGCCACATTGCTGTGGGTTTGCAGTTACACGGAGACCTGACCAAGGAAGGATAACTCATTGATTTCTCTAAAGGACATGACGCAAGCAGATGGGCTTCTGTTTATTACACATAATGATGGTTTCTTTTAAATTCCATCAATTTGCTTCATGAGACATCAACAGATTACTATCTGTACCTCTACATGAAGAGTCAATGAGTTGAGCACCACGCACTATCTTCCTGTCTGACAGATTCTGTGGAGAGAACAGGCTAAACATCTCAAGTACAATTCTCTTGTCATGGACATGTGGTTAGAAGGGACTTGAAACAAATGAATCCAGATTCAATAGTGACACAAATAAACAAGTTTATTCAGAAGTTGCACTGAGGCTGACGATTAGACTGGGACATCATAATAGTGGTACTGGGCAGGATTGGTGAGTGGGGAGGATATGGAAATGTAGATCTGTGCAGGGCTAGAAGGATCATGGAGTTTGAGAACAGTCGGGTTCCTTCTCGCATATCAGTGAGCAATTTATTAATAGTAATTTGCTTTGTCGAATTTATCAGGAAAGTAATGTTTGATTGGAAATGAAGACACTGATTTCCCCTTTCCCGCAATTTACCTAACATGAGCAGAAACACAGTTCAGCCCGGTTTTATAGACAAAGAGAATGACTTACTAGGAAACTAACTATACCATTACCTGTGATTCTATCTTCTCCCTCTCAAATTGCAGAATAAATTGAATCATATTATGATTACTTCTTCCTTCGTGTTCCTTCACTTTAAGTTCTCTTAAATAGTCTGCCTCATTGCACAACACTAAACCCAGTATTGCCTCTTCCTGAGTGGGCTCCACCACAAGCTGCTCTAACAAGCCCTATCGAAGATACTCCACAAATTATTTTTCTTGCGAACCACTATCAACCTGTTATTCCCAGTCCCCCCGTGTATTGAAAGCTCCCAGGACTACTGTACTTTGCCTTTTCTATGCATCTTTCCTATCTCCTGGTGTATATTGTGACGCAGCTCCTGAATAATTTTTGGAATCCTGAACATAACGCCATTTATGTTTCTTTATTCAACCTTTGGGGATACTTAATTCTACCCACACTGATTCTGTGCCATCTGACCCTACATTATAGAATACAGTCAGAAAGTTGTACAGTCAGAGAGATGTACAGCATGGAAACAGATCCTTCAGTCCAACTCGTCCATGCCGACCAGATTACCAAACCTAACCTAGTCCCATTTGCCTATATCCTTCGTACCCCTCCTATTTTCCAACCCATCCAGATGCCTTTTAAATAATGTAATGGGACCAGTGTCCACCACTTCCTCCCACAGTTGTTTCCTTACACACACCACCCTGTGCATGAAAAAACTTGCTCTTTTGGTCTCTTTTAAATCTTTCCCTTCTCAACCTAAACCTATACTCTCTAGTTCTCCCCACCCCAGCGAAAATACTTTGTCTATTTATCCCATGCATGCCCCTTGTGATTTTCTAAACCGCTATAAGGTCACCTCTCAGCCTCTGACGATCCAGGGCAAACAGCCCCAGCCTATTCAACATCTCCATGTAGCTCAAATAGTCCAATCCTTGTAAATATTTTCTGAATACTTTCAAGTTTCATAACATTCTTCCGATAGCAAGGAGACCAGGATTCTAACGATTGATTTATTTTCATTCTTACTCCCCCCACCAACCTATCTTTTCGTAGGATGCATACCCTTGAATATTGTCAATCCTGATCACCTTTCAGCACGTCTCTGCCAATTTCGATCTGCGCTACAAGCTCATTTACCATATTTCGTATGCAGCATATATTCAGCTATAACACTCTCAGTCCTGTATTAACCGTGCCTCCTCTCAATTTCATTTGTCTGTCCAGAGTGCTTGAAGGTTGATTGTTTACACTTTCAATACACTCTGTCCTATTTGTGCCTGTGCTGGAGATTTTAATAAACTATCCTGCGTTCTGCACTCTTACCTCCTCTTTGAATTCGAATTTTCTAATTTCCCCTATAACCGAAACCCCACCCAAATCTAAAACATTTGTTGAAAGATCTGACCGAAGCCCTAGTTATGTGACTTGTTAGGACTCTGGTCCCAGAATTGTTCAGATGAAGACCAGACCATCAGACAGGTCCCTTCTTCCCCAGTAATGCAATATGCTTATGCAACACAAAATGCAGGGTCAAAATGACTTGTCATACATTCCAAAATATGGAAAGTACAAACAGATATGATTGTTAAAATACACTCATCACCTTGAGCTATATAAATTGAAATGTGAATTCCAAAACCATGGAAGTGCTGTGCAAACTTTATCAATCATTATTCGTCACACAGCTGAGATATTGATTTCCCCTTGTCAGTGTTCTCCTTCACTGAGTTTCTCTGGTCCAGTCCCACACACTGTATTTCGGGGGATTATCAGCTCCTGCTGCTGTTCGCCCGGTCTATTGAAGTTAATCCACCTTCTCCCTGGATCCAATCAATTGGTCTATTGGATTCCGTTTAATTGTCAGCAACCTAGCTCTGTGATGTTATTGGAGATAAATGATCTGGGATGACAGCCAACATCAGCACAATGCTCACAGGGTATGGCACCAGACAAAGACTTTCAGTCCAGGGGAATATCGAAATAAAATTTCCATCTTCTGTCTATTTTCCTCATGGTGTCTCCTGATCTACCCAGCTTCGCTCTCTTCTAACACCCGTTTCTCCCACGCAGTCCATGCTTCCTATCCACCGTGTTGACCTCCCTTCACATTCTTTCGTTCTGTTTCATTCTTTCTCTCTCTGTTTCTCTCTCTCTCTTTCTGTATCTCCATTAACTCTCTCTGCTTTCGGATAGTGCAGTTGGAGAGGTTGTGGATGTAGGATAGGCTAAATTGCCTCCATCTGTGCCATATTAATTCTGAAGGTCTCTGACCCAGAATAAAGACTTTAAGTGCCTGTAGAAACAAGCTGGTCCTGCGAAGGACACAGTACACAATCATCCATTGTCTCCTCCTGTTTTCTGACGTGCAGTGTCCTGTAAATATCTGTTCAAACAAAATAGATTGGCATTCGAGCAGTTGGGAGGACATTCACCAGACGATAGTGAAATCAGGATTTAATAAACAGTTCCACCATGCAAAATGTGGATTTGTCTGATAGCAGCTGCTCCCAATGAGCAGCCCCTCGCTTCTTCCTGATGCGGATTTGCCTTCCATCAAGTTATTAACTTCCACAAGGTCCTGACTTATTCCATGATCGTACCTATGTCAAACCTGAGGGTATTGTGATCACTGTTTCCAAAATGATCTTCTACTGAATGGTCAGTCACCTGGACAGACTCATTTTATAATACAAGTTCCAGTATGGCCCCTCCTGTAGTTGGACAAGCCCCATACCGCTGTAAGTAACTTTCTTGGATGCACTTAAGAAATTCTATCCCGACTAAGGGATTCTCAGTCAATATTGGGTATGTTAAAGTCACTCATTATGGTAACTCTGTTTTTAATATCCGTTTCAATAATCGGCCGACATATTTGTTCCTTAATCTCTCGGTGGCTGTTGGAGGGACTACAGTACAAACGTAACACATGCATCCATCATATCTTGAGCTCTTTTCATGCTGCCTCAGTAGAAGAGCCCTCTAATACGTCCTAAGTGCAGATGTATCAACCTCCTTGATTAGTAATGCAACTCCTCCGCCTCTTTTAGATACCCCTCTATCTTATCTAAAACAACAAAACCCTGGAAGGTTGAGCAGCCAGTCCTGTCCCTTTCTCAACCAAGTCCCTATAATGTTTGCAACATCGTAATCCCATCGTAGTCCCATTCAGGCTCTAAATTCATCTGTATACCCATAATAATACTTGCATTAAAATAAATACACTTCAGCCAAACACATCACACACTGACTTGATATTTAGTTTGAGATTCCATGAAGTATTTTCTGCTGCTGTTTTCACGTGACAGGAGATTAGAAAAGACTAACAGTAAAGCAGAAAACATTGTCGACAGACAATTCCAGTTTCGTCCTTTGTCACTTCAATTAGTACATTGCATTACACATGGTCCGATTTCGATAGAGTGCTGGATAATTATTTCACTTCAAACAACTGTCTCCAGCCACTCCCTGCATATTCAACAACTATTTATGGACTCACTGGATTGATTGCTCTCTTTTCCCTCTCTCATGAAATCTCTGTAATATTTACATTGGAGCAAAATGTACTCATTCAATCTCCAGATTCCTACAAGCCAGTGTTCTCACATTAAACTAGAATAACACTTGAGGTTGCCAGTCCCATTGTGTTCAGTGCCCTCTGCGTCTTTTTTGTTGGTCTTAGATGCACTGGTTTTAGTCTCCAATTCCTCCTCAGTCACTGTATTGTGGACCTACTGCTCTGGTTCCCACTCGTCAGTGCCACACTAGTTTAAATCCTCCTGAGTGACAATAGCAAACCTGCCTGCCAGGAGATTGCCTCCAGTACAGGTCCATTCCGTACTTCTTGTCTAGGTCCTACTGACCCGCGAATCCCAATGATCCACATATCGGAGATTGCTGCCAGTTCAGGTCCATCCCGTCCTCCTTGGGTATATCCGACCGAGTCGGTTATTCCCTATGATCAATATATCAGAAGTGCTACCAGCTCTTTGGCCGTGTATTTAGCTGTTCTACCTTCGTACTCCGAATCTCACTCGTAAGTGACATATTCTAGCATCTCCAAAATTCAAATATCCTTTCAGCACAACTCCAGCAAGGCCTTTTCTTGAAAGTGGATAGACGTGATTATAAAAACGGAAGTGTGAATTCATTAACCAGGAAGTTAGAGCCCACTGACTCAGTCCAAAGGCCAGAGGATCTGATATCTCTCACCTCCACCAAATCTGATTGACAAGGTAGACATATGGACCATTTATTTGCAGATTGACGAGGATAAACAAAAGACTACAAAATGTCAGAGCAGATCGATGTCATTCAGCCTGTTTACTCTGCTTTGCTAATAAGTTGGATTATAGTTATTCTGTTCCTTTCAAAGGCACGGTCTTTACCCAGCGGGTGAGAAAGTGCCCAGTGTCGTTGTGTGCACAGTCCTGCGAAGGGAGTATCCAGTGCCAGGCAATGGGGTGTGGGGAGTCCCGGGGTGGCAAAGGAAAGGCTGCATGCAGTGACGATGGACGGAGGGACTGAAAGAGATGGAATGAGTATCCAGGGACACTGCACTCAGACAAGTGGCCGGGCAAGATTCCTAAACACCCAGGGGAATCCGCGAACCACGGCTGCTTTTACAAAAATCTGTCACATTTTCAGCATTTCTCCATCAAATAAAAGAAAAAAATACTGTAGATTGTAGACATCCGAAGCAAATACAGAGACATCCTGTGGAGAGAGAAAAGAGTTAATGCTCCCATTGCAGACGCGGGAAGAATGTACAAAGTCCACACAGACAGGGTCCAGAGGATGGAATTGAATCCATATCCTTTTTTCCGGGAGGCAGCATTGCTGTGTCACTATGCTGCCAAATTATGGATAATTGCAGGTAATATATTTAGAGGCATAGATAACATTCTCTGTGACCAGGATTGAAAGTCCTGAAGGTTTTGCTGCCTACCTGGTGCTTGGGTTTGGAATATATCATCTGGGGTGCAGAAGAAGTTGGAGTGGCTAGGGTTCGTGTAGGTACCAACGGCTGGACAAGCAAATTACAATGAGAAGAGGAACGGTAAATACAGAACTGAACTTTTATATTGGAATGCAAGCAAAAGAAGGAATAATGTAAATGAGCTTGTGACGCATATACAAATTGGCAGGTATGACGTGGAGGGCATCACAGTGACATCACTGCAAGAGGATCAGGATTGTGAGCTGAATATTCAAGGATATTCATCCTGTCGAAATGATAGGCAGGTGGGCAGAGAGACAAATTTGTCTTATTAGGAAGAAATGGAATTGAATCAATTAGAAGAAATGAAGTAAATCAGATGGTGTAGAATCTGTGTCGGTAGAATTGGGGAATCAAAAAAGTGAAAAAAATGCAGTTGGAGTTAAGTACAGGCCGCTAAATAGTAGTCATGTGCTGGGGTGCAAGATACACCAGGACATAGAAAGATCTGTAGGAAAGGCAACGTTACAGAGATCACATGGGATTTCATTTTGCAGGTGGACTGGGAATTCAGTTTGATCATGGATTGCAGAAAAAGGAATTTGTGGGATGTCTATGAGATGGACTTTTGTAGCAGCTTGTGCAGGCAGACCAGGCGAGGGGAGCTTTGGATGAAGGAAATCACAGGAGGCAGTGATCATAATATGATTGAACTTACTCTTCAATTTCTGGTGGAGAAGTTAGAATCGGAGGTAATGGTATTACAGCTGAATAAAGGCAATTACAGAGGCATGAGAGAGGAGCTGGGTAGAATTAACTGGGACACAGGCCCAGAAGGAAAGACAGTGGAAAAGCAATGACAGGGGATTTTTGGAGTAATTCAGGATGCACCAGAGATTTATCCTGAGGAAAAAGAGACATGATAGAGGGAGGATGAGGCAACCATAGCTGACTAGGGAAATCAGGGACACCATAGAAATAAATGAGAACGCATATAATGTGGCGAGGGGCAGTGGGAAACAAGAGGATTGGGAAGCTTACAAAGACAAAACAGACAGCAAAAGAATTATGATATAAATGGAGATTATTAAATATGGAGGTAAGGTAGCAACTAATATAAAGGAAGTCTGTAAGAGCTTCTTTCAATATATAAAGTACAAAAGAGAGGCAAAAGTGGACATTGGACTGCTGGAAAATGATACTGGAGTGGTAGTAGTGGTGAACAAGAAAAGGACGAGGAACTGAAAAATTAGTTCACGGTGGAAGATACGAGTAATACCTTAACATTCAAGATAATGAGGGTCCAGAGCTGAGTATGCTGGCCACCACCATGGAAAGCGTGCTAGAAAAAACTGAATGGCCTGCAGTTGGTTAACTATCCTGGACCGGATGGACTACATCCCAGAGATAAAAGGAAGATAGCTGAATAGGGTGTATAGGGATAGTGGTGATCTTTCAGGCATCATTATAGTAAGGAACGATCCCAGAACACCGGAAACCCACGTACGTGACACTCCATTGTAACAGGGAATGAGGAAAAAGACAAAAATATCCACAGTTAATAGCTTAAATTCGGTCGTGGGTAAGATCCTGGAATACATTGTAAACAATGAGATTTCTGAATACTTGGAAGTGTTTGGTAAAATAGGTCAAAATCACTTCATCAAGGGAAGGTCATGCCTCACAAATCTGTTGGAATTATTTGAAGCGGAAATGAGCAGGCTTGACAAAGTACAGTCAATGGCTGTTATCCACCTGGATTTCACGAAGGCCTTTGACAAGGTGTCACAAAGGAGATGACTGAGTGTGATAAGGGTCCGCGGTGTTAGAGGTAATGTAGCAGCATAAATGATAGCTTGTCTGTCTGGCAGAAAGCAGAGAGTGGGGATAAAATAGTCCTTCTCAGGATGGCAGTCGGTGACATGTGGTGTTCTACAAATCTCAGTGCTGGAATCGTAACTTTTTATTTGTTACGTTAACAATCTAGATGATGGAACTGAGGGTATTCTGGCTAGGTGTGCAGATCATACGTAGATAGGCAGATGGACTCGTCGTATTGAGGAGGCGGAGAGGATGAAGAAGGAGATTATCAGATGCATTCCAATGTTGGAAAGTGTGTGGCCATGCATGAAGAATAGAGGCATGGTCTATTTTTTTTTTAAATGAGGAGAAAATTAAGAAATCTGAAGTGCAAAGGGACTTGGGTGTTCTAGTGCAGGGCTCTCTCAAGGTAAGCTTGCAGGTTGAGGCAGTAGTCAGGAGGGCAGTTGGCATTTATTATTGATGGCATTTATTATGAGAGGAATTGAATATAAAACAGGTTGTACACGTCTCTGGTCAGACCACATTTGGAGTATTGTGCGAAAATTTGAGGCCCATATCTCAGGACGGACGTAGTGGCCCTGGAGCTTGAGCAGAATATTTTCACGAGAATGGTCATAGGAATGAAAAGATTATCGTATGAGGAATGTTTGTGGGCTCTGGGTCTATCCTCAGTAAAGTTTAGAAGGATGAGAGGGAATGAAATGGAAGCACAGTGTACTGAAATAACTGGACAGAGTTGGTGTTGGTAAGATGTTTCCATTGGACGAGAGCTCGAGGGCAGAAACTTAGATGAAAGGGAACACCTTTTAGAAGAGTGATAAGGAGAAATGTCGAATCTTTAAAATGTATTGCCACAGAAGGCAATGGGGGGCAGGTCATTAAGTACATTTGAGACGGATTTAGATACGTTCTTGATTGTCCAGGGATGAAGAATTACGAGGAGAAGGCTGGAGAATGGATTTGGGAAACCTATCAGCGATGATTGAATGATGGGCAAACTCGACAGGCTAACTAGCCTAGTGTCTGCTCCTGTGTCTTATAGACTAATATTCTAAACCTTAAGGAGACACTTGCATCTCCGAGAAGATGGATTCATGTTCTCCATGAATGACAGTAGCTGGTGGGAATAGTTAACTGTTTTAGAATGAAGGTATTGTGGCTGCTGTCGGGTGGTGGATAATATGACATTCAGTGCAGGATCACACACCAACTGCACTGTATTAATGTGGGGAGAGTTTATTCAAAACCTGGACCTCTCTGTCTCTCTCAATCACCGTGGGGAGTGGAGGTTAAGGTGGGTGGGCGTAACTTCATCAGAGGCACTTAAACAATCCAGAATCATGCATTCTGAGTGAAAGAGCAGACATGGAATTTAACACCTTCTCATTGTCTGTTTAGAATATAATTAGTGATTGCCATCCCGCTCAGTGTTCAATGCAATCACCTCTTATTTTCTGAGCGCACTCCAGATCAAACTTTACTCACACCTCATGATGCCATTGAACCAGTGATTAATCTGGCGGAACTCCTCTTCACTCTCTCTGTGGTTAGGAGATCACTCCTTATAAAGGAGAGAAAATCTGTCTACAATGCCCCAAATACTGCCTCAACTACATTCTCAGGTTTGATCGCAATAATTCATTTACCTCACCGAGCTGGCTCCATTTCCTTCATGTGACAAAGGAAACCATTCATTTACAATCCATTGCCACTGATGTGGAATGTAAAACATCCTTACATCTGTAGGTCAGCATCAATAAAGCCAGCACCAGAGGTGCCTCTCGAGATAGACATCACTCTCGGGGCGAGACCCAATCACAAAGAATGCACCTAAAACAGTGAATGGTCACCTACTTGAATGGAAATCAGCTGTCGGATTATGGGAAACAGGCAAAGGAAGGGAGCTGCCTTCACTTTTGTTCAAAGTTTGGTAGAAGATTTGTAGCTCGGCTTTTGTTCTTCTCTCACAGGATGTATGCAGCCCTGGTCAGGCCAGCATGTTATACTGATCTTGAACTGAGTGGCTGGTTCAGCTGTTCCACAGGAGAGTAAAGAGTAAAACAAACTGCTGTAAATTTGCAATTAAACAGAGACCTGTCCAGGGAAGTATGCCCACTGCCTTCTCTAATGGGCATCAGGCAAGCCGATATCAACAGATTATTATTCCGTGGATCTAGATTACGAGCCAATGACGTGACCACCATACACCATCTTCACATCTTTCAGATTCTGTACAGAGATAAGTTAAACATCTCAAATTCAATTATTTAGCAATGGACACGTGGTAAGAAGGGGCTTGAAACATGTATCCAGAATTAACAAAGGCGCAAACAATGGTTTATTCAGGAGTTGCACTGAGGCTGAGGATAAGACTGGGACGTCTTAATGTTTGTTCTGGACAGGATTGGCATGTGGGGAGGATATGGAGATGTAAACTTTGCAGGAGGAAATGAATCAAGATGGTTGAGAACAGTGTGTTTCATCCTCGCATATTGGGGAGTAATTTGTAAATAATAATTTGCTAGTTATTATTTCTAAGGAATGTAATCTTTGGTTGGAACTGAAAACGTTGGCTTGCATTTTTCCGAAATTTACATATCATCAGCATCAATTCTGTTCAATCGACAGACTGAGTGACTTGCCAGGAACACCAACTATAGCAAGAATAGGATAGTAACCAACTTGAATAACCAGCAGTAGATCTTCAATCCGCTATGCTAATGATATCCAAGGCTGGGAAAGCCAGTACAGACCATAGGATAAACTGCTGTCCAATATTGGACCATTCCAGTCTAATGTTCTCACAGACTGATCTCTCCTCCACCTCTCTCTGGAGCTGCTGATCGCTGTTATTGGTGTGGATCATGCTCCCGCTCATACTATCGGATAAAACACTGAAAGCATTCCCTTATTTATAGAAGAGAGAAACTCTCTAGGGATGCTTAGGATCCATGGAGACAGACATAATCAGAATCGCTGAACAAATAGCTCCAGTTAACCGATGAGACTTCAATACTGTTTTATTAAAGTTCAAAATAATTTGAACGTTTATGCATTCTTGGTGTGATATGTGAGTGTGACTGAAGGAAGAAATGTTGAAGATGGCAGATTGATTGTGTGTAATCAGTCAGTCAGCATTGGATATGGAAGTAATGCCAGAGGTTTAACGGAACATAAATATGCTTCTCTGCTCATAAATAGAGAAATAAATCCTGTAACAATAGATCAGTTATTGCAATATCTGTAAAACATTGAGAGAACATCTTTCGTCCATGATCTGATGGCAAAATGTGCCTAAGGAAACGTGGGTTACAACAAACAAGCAGCATGGAGACGTTAACAGAGAATTGTACTTGACAAACACAATTCAGATTGTTATTCCAGAATCAGAGAGGGCAGGTGTGGGTCATGTTGTTGATGGTATCCATGTTAACGAACTGTGATGAAGTGTCATTTAATGGACTTCAATTACATTATGATTATGACATTTGGGGAAAGACAGAAGATGGAGAGGACTGGGTGACATGGATGTTTAGACTGGGTGGAGGGGCAGTGATGTTCTCCAGTCACCAGTATTGGAACGTTTCACTTTATAACTCACATGAGGAACAGATTCCAGGATACATTTACAATGAGGAATTAGCAGAGACAATATTAATGAAGTGCTTTCATACAATATAATATCCAGAAACAAAATGATTTTCTGCACATACAAATAAATGCCAAGTGCAGAGAGATAAGGTTGTTAAAATGCATATAGTATGTGCTATATAAACTGAAATGTGGATTACAAAACTAGGTAAGTAGTGTGCAAACTTTATCAATCATTATTTCACCACAACTGAAATGCTGATTCCCCTCTGTCAGTGATCCCCCTCACTGTGATTCTCTGGCCCAATCTCTCACATGGTCTGGCGGGGGCGGGGGGGGGAGGGATCATCATTTCCTGCTGCTCTTGGCACAGTCTATATAAAAACTCTGCTTTCTGCATGGAACCAATTTATTGCCCTAATGGATACAATATTGGACAGCAGTTTATCCTATGGTCTGTACTGGCTTTCCCAGCCTTGGATATCATTAACATATCGGATTGAAGATGTACTGCTGGTTATTCAAGTTGGTTACTATCCTATTCTTGCTATAGTTGTTGTTCCTGGCAAGTCACTCAGTCTGTCGATTGAACTGAATTGATGCTGATGATATGTAAATTTCGGAAAAATGCAAGCCAACGTTTTCAGTTCCAACCAAAGATTACATTCCTTAGAAATAATAACTAGCAAATTATTATTTACAAATTACTCCCCAATATGCGAGGATGAAACACACTGTTCTCAACCATCTTGATTCATTTCCTCCTGCAAAGTTTACATCTCCATATATTTTTAGCTGTCAGTAAATTCTGTGATATTATTGGAAATAAATACTCTGGGCTAACAGCCAGTATCAGCACAGTGCTCACAGGGTATGGCGCCCAGACAAAAGGGCTTACAGTCCCGAGGAATTTCTATATAAAGCTTCTAACTTCTTCTGTCCATATTTATCTACCCGAATGCGGTCTCCTGATCGATCTAACTTCACCCTCACCTAACACCTCTCCCACTCAGTCAGTCACTCCCCTTTCTAATCTCTCTCAGTTTATCCCCCTTCACTTTCTTTCTCTCTGTTTATTTATCTCACACAGCATCTATCTCCACACAAATTCTCTCTATCTCCGTTTGTGCTGTTGGAGAGCTTGTGACTCCTCGATGGGCTGAGTGGCCTCCAACTGTGTTCTAATAAATCTGAGGTTCTCTTACCCACAATAAATACCTTGGGTGCCTTGACAGACATGCTGGTCTGGTGACACATACAGTGCACAGTCAGCCATTCTTACTTCCTGTTCTTTTCTGATGTGCAGCTGCCTTGAAATGTCTGTTCAAACGAAACAGATTGAATGAAATTCAAGCAGTCGAGAGGACGTTCATGACTGTGTACTTCAATCAGGATTCAATGATGGATGAGATTCCAGAATAACAGAGGCAATGAATGAAAAACAGGGCAACACAAGAAATGGCAGTTGAATACAACATGTGGTTCAAAGAAGGTCTCATGGTATTAACAGTAGATTACCTATCCAGAAAAATCAGCTCATGTTCTGTGGATCCAGGTTCGAATTCCACCACTGCAGCTGGTGGAAATTCAATTCAATAATTTTAAAATGTCCCTGGAATTAAGAATCTACAAATGAGAATAAAATCATTGCCGATTTTGAGAAAAATCCATCTGGATCATTAATATCCTTTAATAAAGGAATCTTCCATCCTCATCTGGTCTGGCTGACATGTAACTTCAGACCCAAAGCAACGTCATTGACTCCCAATCGCCCCCTGAAATGTTCCAGTGTGTCCTTCAGTTGTACCAATCATTACAAGGTTTTAAAGAAATGAAACCGGCTGAACCACCTGGCATCAAACTGTGCAATGGAAAAGTCAACATTAGAAACATCACTGTAGAACCTCCAAAGTCTTCCTTACTTTGGGGTAGTGCCAAAATTGGGATGATTGCCTTACAGACTAGTCAAGCAACAGCCCGACATAGTTATACTCATGGAAACCTACCTTACAAAAATAACCCAGCCACTACCATCACCATCCCTGGATATGTCCTGCCCCAAATGCAGGACCGATCCAGCAGAGGGGGCAGCTCAGTGAGATAGAATCGGTAGGTAGTTGCTCTGGGAGGCCCCAAAATGTACTCCAGACCTAATGAACTCCCATGGCTTCAGATTAAAAATGGACAAAGAATTCTCTTACTGATTACCATGTTATGTCGTTCCTCACCTGAATCCGTGCTCCTCTATGTTAAACAACAGTTGGAGAAGGCACTGACTGAGGCAAGGGCACAAAGTGTATTCTGGCTCGGGATATTGTGGCTGAGGAATGGTTTGGCAGCAGTACTACTGATCACGCTGGTCGGGTCCCAAAGGACATTGCTACTTGATTGGGTCTGCAGCAGGTGGTGAGGGAAATTCAAGAGGGAAAAAAATCATACATGACCTCATCCTTACCAATCTACCAACTGCAGATGTATCTGTCCATGACAGTATTGGTTAAAGTCTCATGGTCACATTCAGAATAAATTCTATTGTGTTGTGTGGCACTGTCACCATGCTAATTGGCACAGATTTCGAAGAGATCTAGCAACTCAAGACTGAGCGCCCATAAGACACTGTGGACAATCAATAGCAGCAGAACTGTACTCAAGCACAAACTGTCATGTCATGGCCCAGTATGTCCCCCACTCAACCATTACCATCAAGGCAGAGGATCAACTCTGGTTCAATGGAGAGTGCAGGAGGGCATGCCACGAGCAGAACCAGGAATATACAAAGATAAAATGTTAATCTGCTGAAGCTTCCAAACAGAAATACTTGCGTGCCAAATAACATAAACAGCACGGGACAGACAGAACTGAGCTATCCCACAACAAATGCATCAGATGTAAGCTCTGCAGTCCTCCTAATCTGATCATGGATGGTGATGGACGATCAAACAACTCACTGGAGTAGGAGGCTCCACAAATATCCCCATCCTCAATGATGGAAGAGCCCAGCACATCAGTGCAAAAGATAAGGTTGAAGCTTTCGCAGAAATCTTCAGTCAGAAATTTTGAATGGATGATCCATTTCGGCCTCCTCCCGTGGTCCCCAACATTACAGATAGCAGTCTTCAGCAAATTCGATTGACTGATGTCAAGAAACGATTTAAGGTACTAGATAATGCAAAGGCTATAACCCTTGATAACATGCCGGCAATAGTCCTGAAGACTTGTACTCCAGAACTTCTCGCTTCCCTCGACAAGTTATTCCAGTACAGTTACAAACTGACAATGGATAAAAACTGTGCAAGTATGTTCTGTAGATAAAACGCAGGACAAATTCACCCCGGCCAAATACCGCCTCATCAATGTACTGTCCATCATCAGTAAAGTGATGGAAGTGTTCATCAATAGTCTTATCAAGCAGCACCTACTCAGCAATAATCTGCTCAGTTACGTCCCGTTTAGGTTTTGCCAGAGCGACTCAGCTCCTGACCTAATCACAGCCTTGTTTCAAACATAGAAAAAGGAACTGAAATCCAGCCCATGACATCAAGGCTGCATTCTTTCAAATGTGGCATCAAGTAATCCTAGCAAAAAGGGCATCACGGGCCAACACTTCATTATTAGTGTCATACATGACAGATAGGAAAACGGTCATTCTTATTGGAGGTCAGTCATTCAGTTCCAGAACATCTCTGCAGTAGTCCCTCAGGATAATGTGGATGTAAGTTTGCTCCATGAACTGGAATGTTCATTTACAGACGTTTCATCGCCATTCTACGTAACATCTTCAGTGGCCCTCCGGATGAAACCTAGGTCCAAACATCTTCAGTCGCTTCATCAATGACCTTCTCTCATCAAAAGGTCAGAATGGGGATATTCGATGATGACTGCACAATGTTTATCACCATTCACAAATGCTCACATACTGAAGCAGTCCATGACTAAATGCCACAAGATCTTCACAATCTCCAGACATGAGCTGACAAGTGGCAAGTAACATTTGCATCACACAAATGCCAGACAATGACCATCATCAGTAAGAAACAATGTAAGCACTTGGTATTCAGCAGCATATTTGTCACTAAATTCCCCTCCCTACCCATATCAATACATTTGGGATTACCATTGACCAGAAATTCAACTGGACTCGCCACAAAAATATAAGAGCTGATCAGAGGATAAGAATACTGCGTGAGTAACTCACCTCCTGTCTTCCCAAAGCATGTCACTCATCTACAAGGCTCAAGTCAGGACTCAGATGGAATACTCCCCAATTGCCTGAATGAGTGCAGCCACAACGACACTAAAGAAGCTTGGCACCATCCAGGACAAAGCAGCCCATTTGATTGGCATCACATCCACAAGCATTCACTCCCTTCACCTCCAACACTCAGTGGCAGCAGCGTGTACTATCTACAAGATGCACTGCAGAAATTCACCAAAGATCCTCAGACAGCATCTTCCAATCCTACGAGCACTTCCATCTAGAATGACAAGGGCAGCAGGCTTTTGCGAACATCACCACATTCAAACTCCCTTCCAAACCAGTCAACATCCTGAGTTGGAAATATATCACCATTTTTTCACTGTTGCTGGGTGAAAACCTTATAATTCCCTCCCTCATAGCATTGTGGGTCAACGCACAGAAGGTGGACTGCAGCGGTACAAGAAGGCAGCTCAGAACCACCTTCTCAAGGGGGCAGGGACGGACAAGAAATGATGGGCCCATCCAGCCATTCCCGTATCCAAAACAAAAGTTTAAGAAGTTCCAAGTTGAGCACCTCGATGGGACAGGTTGTCTGATTTGAGCATGAACAGGAAAGCAGTGTTTCTGATGATGAACATTTTAGACCTTTCTTTTATTAGTGTTTAGTGTTCCATGACGTATTGTTGCTGAGCGCTGTGATAAATTGCACCACTTTGATTAAATTCAACAGTATTAGCATAGCAGGATCGATCATTCAAAAATACCAGACTGAAAATGACAATCATCGTAGAGACAATGTACTCCCGCTAGATGAGACTCACAGATAGCAGCTTATATTCAACATATTATTGCGCTACTGTCTGACACTGAATCCTGCCACTGTCCATATTACAGGGGTTACCATTGACCAGAAGGTGAAGTCAAATCAACGCATAGATACGAGGGCTACAAGACCAGGTCTGAGACTTACAATTCTGCACTGAATAATAGACTGTATGACCATAAGGGCATGAGATATAACAATCAATTTAGGCCATTCAGCCTATCTCTTCACTTTGAAACTGTGCCATTTTGCCATACTCTCTAAGACTCGTGGAAATATCTTCTATACTCTAACTGTATCCATTTTGGCAGTTATCGATCAGTTTCAATCATATGCGCCACCAATTATTCTAAATTCCATTAAGTACAAACATAGAGCCCTCAACTGCTGCTCGTACGACAAACCATCATTCCCAGGATAGATCATGTCCAAAACCCGTAGATCCTTCCCCAAAACAGCTCACAATAATCCAAATGTTTTCTGACCATAGCCCATTATATTCACAGCAGCATGTCTCCGTTTTTGTATTGTCACTCTTTTGAAATGAATATTAATATTGCATTTGCTTTCCCAACTGCCAACTGAACCTGCACATCAACCATAAGAAAGGATGAGTACTCCAAACTTCTTTTGTGCTTCAGAATGAGTGAAGCCTTTTAGAACATAGTGTTTGCCTGTATTCCGCCTACTGAAGTGCATAATCTCACATGTTCCCATATTGTGTTCCATGTGTTTCCCCAGTGTCCTAAACTGTCCAAGTCTTTCTGCAGCCTCCACACTTCCTCAATATCACCTGCCCATCCAATCATCATTGTATCATCTGCAAACCTAGTAAAACTGCCGTCAGGTGAGATTGTTCACGTAAATGGCACTTCCTGACTACCTGGGGACTGTCCACCATTGAAAAGGCACAAAGCTCAAAATGCTTGACTCCATTCAGGTCTTCACTCCTTGCACCACTGGCACTGGCACCTTGCACACCATTTTATTATGAATTTACCCCATTATGGTGATGCAGAACTTGATGGCGCACGATCCCAGTCTATTAATGGCAATCTGTCTCAATGCTGACTGTGTGGTGCTCACACTGACCAATGTCATTGTGTATTAAAGACGACAGAGGGAGGTGGGGGTGTGGGGATGTCGATCATAAATGACTGCGTGACTGTCACTGAGGGCTGACACAGGCCACGAAATCCCCACATGTACCTGTGACTGTTGTCACCGCTGTAGGCATGATCAGTCTTCCAGTGAGTCAAATCAAAGAAAGTGATGGGCCTGGAGAGTGTTCCTGGCTGAGCATTCAGATCCTGTTTGTACCAACTAGCAGAGGTATTCACATGCAACTTCAACCTCTCCCTCCTGAAGCCGAAGTCCCAATCTGATTCCAGAAGGCCATCATCATCCTCGTGAGAAAGCACTTGGAACATGCCCTTATAGACTACCACCCAGTGGCTCTGACCTCAATAATCATGAAGTGCTGTGAGAGGCTGGTTATGGCCTACACCAACTCCAGTCTCCCAGCCTGACCTGCTGCCCTATAATATTTGCTGACTGATGTAACGAGTTGACAACTGATGCTATATCCGAGCCTCCACGCATCCCTGCAACATCTGCACAACAAGGATTCCTACACCAGGCTCCTTCCCATTGACTAAAGCTCCACCATCAAAATCATTATCTCTTTCAGACTAATCACAAAACTCCGTGACCTTGGTCTCGGTTCGACCCTCTGCAACTGGTTCCTCAGGTTTCTGACCCACAGACCGCAATCATGAAGATCGGTAAAATCAACTCCTCTACAATAACACTCAACACTCAAGCTGCTGAAGGATCTGTTCTCAACACCCGACAATGCTCCCTGTACACCCACGGCTGTACCCGCAGCACCTTACTGTACTCCCTGTACATTCACAGATGTGCCCTCAGCCCCCCACTGTCTTTCATGCACACCCAGGTCTGTGCCCTTAGCCCCCTACTGTTCTCCAGATACACACACGGCTGTGTCCTCAGCCCCCTACTGTCCTCCCTGTACAACCACGGCTGTGCCCTCAGCCCCTTAGTGTACGCCCTGCACACCCACAGCTGTGTCCTCAGCCAACTACTGTACTCCCTGTACACCCACGATTGTTTCTGCAGCACCCTATTGTTCTCCCTGTACTCCCACCGCTGTGTCCTCAGCCCCCTCACTGTCCTCCATGTACACCCACGGCTGTGACCTCAGCACCCTCACTGCCCTCCATGTACACCCACAGCGGTGTCCTCAGTCTCCTCACTGTCCTCCATGTACATCCACGGCGGTGTCCTCAGCCCCCTACGATACTCCATGTACTCCCACGGCTGTGTCGTAAGCGCCCTAATGTCCTCCCTGTACACCCACGGCTGTGTCTTCAACCCTTTACGTACTCCCTGTACACCCGCGGCTGTGTCCTCAGCCCTCTACGTACACCCACGGCTGTTTCCTCAGCCCCCTACGTACTCCCTGCACAGCCACAGCTGTGTTTCCAGATTGCAAACATCGCCAGCTACAAGTTCGCTGATGACATCACTATAGCAGTACGGATATTAAACAACAACGTGTCAGAATCTAGATTTGAGATAGAGCTTAGTGGCATGGGGTATTGATAATGACGTCTCTCTCTAATCTAGCAAACGTAAAGGACTGATCGTTGACTTTAGGAAGAAAGGAGGGGAACACACCCCATCTAATTCAACCATTTGAAGGAGTGCAAAGCATCAAGTCCCTCGGAGTGATGATAACTCACAACCTGTCCTGAACTTCTCACATAGGTCCGACGGTCGGGAAGGATCAGCAATGCCTCTCCTTCCTCAGGTGGTTCAGAAAATTCAGCATGCGCTACATCTACAGATACACCATTGAGAGCTTACTGTCCCGGTGCGTAGCAGCCTTGTATGGCACCTGCTCTACTCAGGACAATGAGAAACTACAGAAGGTTGGGTGCACAGCTCTGACCAACACGGACTCTAACATCCCAACCAATGATTCCATTTACATGGCTCGTTGCCGCAGGAAGGCTGCCAACATCTACCCCAGATTACTTAGGGAAGGGAGACAGGAAATATCTGGGGCATTAACAGATAACTTTGTAGCATCCTTGAACACGGCTGAAGTCCCAGAAGACTGGACAATTGTTAATCCCCTTGTTTAAGAAAGGTAGGGATAGTCCAGTCAATCATAGACGGGTGAGACAGATGTCATGGATAGGGAACCTGGTGGAGAAGATACTTAGGGTTAGGATCTATTCTCATTTGAATGAAAAAAGTCTTATCAGTGATAGGCAACATGGAAGCAGACAAGGTCATGTCTTTCCAACTCAATAGAGGTCTTTGAGGAGGTGACAAAGTTGATTGATGGGGGAGAGACTGTAGATGTCATGTACATGGACTTCAGGAAGGCGTTTGGTATATTTCCCCATGGTCGGGTTATGGCGAAAGTGAAGTCACATGGTGCGTTAGCTAGATGGATAAAAAACTGGCTGGGCAACAAAGGCAGAGAATTGTCAGGGAAGGGAGTTTCTCAAAATGGAAAACTGTGACTAGTGGTTCCTTTAAGATGTCTCCGGAAAGATATATAAATGGGCAGGGAACAAAGGGATACAGATCCTTAGAAAATAGGTGACAGGTTTAGATGGAGGATTTGGATCAGCACAGGCGTGGACCACCGAATGGCCTGTTTCTGTGCTGGAATGTTCTTTGTTCTAACATTATCAAAGACCAATCAAACCCCAGTAATGGTCTCCTCCAACCTCTTCTATCAGGCTAAAAGGTACAGAAGCTTGTAAACACAGAACAGCTATTTCAGGGACAGCTTCTTTCTGACTGTTATTAGGCTGATGAATGTACTCTCTATTCTCAGATAATGCTGATCTTGTTCATCTTGATCTCGCCTCGCGCACGCCCTATGCAGCGTCACCTACATGCCTCTCAGACATGTTTTGCAGCCATTGTTCTCTCTATCCTTGCTTACTATGATTTGCCTGTGCATCTTGGTACAGGTCAAAACAAATTCTCACCACCCTATCCCAGCTCCTTCCAGTGCTCACTCCGAGATCTCTCCGGTCCTCACCCCCAACACATCCCATTTTCCATCCCCAGCTCACTGTGACCCCATTCCCAGCTCTCTGTGTGCTTTGTATCGCACTATTTCTCTCACACTGTCTGTTTCCCTGTGTTTTCGTTTTCTGTGTCTTCTGTTTCTTTCCCTGAACTTACTATCTCCCCTTGTCCCTGTCTATGTGATTGTTTGCTTCTTATTTTGTTTCCTTTTTCTGTTTTACTGACTGCTCTTCTGTTTCCCTCGCTATGTTTTTTTTTCTCTCTCTCCTTGTACGTGTCTGTCTCTTTCTCCCTTGTGATGTTGATGGCTTCTCTATTCTTTTGAAGCATGTGATGGCTCTTTGGTTGGATGTTGGCAATACAATAAACTCAATTGTGTTTTGGTATCTTGGACATAATTTAAATTTATTGGTTAAATTTCAATTGTTGTCAAAACAGCAACCAGAACTTGAATATCCATTTAACGTTAAATTGTTACATGTAAATATTTTGGAACTGCCTTCTCGCAGTGCTCTGCATACTGGCAACTGAAAGCATTCTATTCACGTGCATAATAGTGTGACGGTAACTGCTCTTCCCAGGACCATAAGAAACTACAGACGGTTGTGAGCACAGCCCAGACTGTCATGGAAGACAACTTTCCGTCCAATTATACTTCTCATTGTCACCGAAAGGATGGCAACATCAAATGTCTCTCCCAAACTGGTAATGATCGCCGACAACTTCTTCCAAAAGGGAGGAGATACAGAGGCTTGAAAACATGGATCAGCATGCTCAGGAACACCTTCTCCCCTACCGTAATTAGATGGCGGATTGACATCTCTAACTTGTCAAATAATCAATGTACTTTAAACATAATCTTAGATATATACAGGTTTCCCTCAGTATCTGAAAGTAGAGTGTTCCTACAAAACCTTTCAAAAGCTGATATGGTGTAAAGCGAAGTAGCATTAAGTTATGAGGGAAAAAATTCACCTTTCGTGGTAAAAGTGAAAATCCTCTTCGGAATTCTTTTGATTAGCGGAAACTGGACCTAATGGAGGTCTTTCGGAAAGTGAAGTGGCAAAAAGCGACTTTTTAGAAAGTGGGGAATGCATGTACCGACATGGGGATGATGTTCAGGAAAATGGAAAAGGTTAAAAATAAATGAGGTGATTCTCACATTTTATTTGTATCCCAGCTGATCATTATTCCCTTTGTTTGCTCTTTTCCTTCTATCTCTCTCTTTATCTATCGATTCAACTCGCTCCTCCTCCCCTTCAAAGCAGACTTCCCTATCACCAGCATTATTTTCACTATTTTCCAGCTGCTTTCAGGTCAGAAAAGCTCCCCAGCACTTTCTGTTCTTTTATTTGCATTTCTTATGCAATTTCAGATCACCAGTATCTTTCTTTATTTGGTTTAACCTTCAAATTTGTTATTCCATGGGAAGTCGGCATCTCTGCCAAGGGCAGCATTTGTTAATCATCACTAATTGCCCTGACTGTGAGGCCATTCCACAAACTAATATAAAGTCAAGCACATTGATATGGGTCTGAAGTCACACTTAACCCAGACCAGGTAGGAACGTTAGATTTCTTTACCAAAGGTCATCCGTGAAACAGGAAAATTTTCAGTCAAAATGTGGGTTTTATAGTTGCTTTTCGTGCAATGCACTTTATTCGAATTCTTATCATTTTTATTTAAGTTCTGCCATCAGCTGTAGTAGGACTTGAAACAAGTCGCTTGAAACAATGTATTTCGTTTAATAAGCTTTGATCCTGAATTACATCCAACGACATTCCTACTCTGATACATTGTCCTAATCATGAAGTAACGTCCGAGACAAGAGCAAGTTTGTGATTGAAATACTTGTAACTGGAAAAGTGGCCAGAAGAGAGCTTGAAACATAAAGTCGGAATTTTACCAACGTGCAGACAATGGTTTGTGCAGCCACAGCACTGACGCAGAGATATTGTGAGCTGGTAGTGGACAGGATTCGTGACAGAGAGAACAAGAGACATAAATCAGTTCAGGGCAAAAAGGGATCTCGAGGTTGTGCACAGTTTTGTTCTCAGATGTAAGGGTCTGGTCTGCAATTCAGATGAATGAAAACTGCAATTGAAATTGAAGATAAAAGTTTCTTTCATGGGCAAATATAGATAACAGAAATTGCAATGAAGTTCAAAATTGTCTATGGGATTAATGAATGAACAGTAGTAGAGAACACCAACAACAGCGAGAATAGGTTATGATTTGGAGATGCCGGTGTTGGACCGGGGTGTACAAAGTTAAAAATCACACAACGCCAGGTCCAACAGGTTTAATTGGAAGCAAACTAGCTTTCAGAGCGTCGCTCCTCCACCATAGGTTAGTAACACACTCTCCAACCCGCACAATCAGCACCACTAATATCTGATAAGGTAGAAATTTCCAACAGAGGAAAATGTTGAAAAGACCCAAGGAAAGCCTCCTCTCCATTTGTGTAATTATCCAGTCCATTATTCTCAGATTCAGATCTGTCCTCTCCACGTCTGTGCAGCTGCTGGTCCCTTTTACTGTTGGAGCTGATGCATCGGCTCCTAGGCTGGGATAGCTCACTGAGTGAAGCCCCTCACCAATAGGACACAGTTACACTGCAGTCACTGAGTAAACAGCTCTAGCTTTCAATACAGCACATTCACTTCACAAAATATCTGGACTGTACTGGACTTGATGCTGACATTGCTGGCTATTGGTCACATCTCCCATCAACCAATTCCTCGAGTGAAGTCAGTTGTGAGGGAAAATGATGGATGTTTTCTTATCACAGGCCAGATGACTCTGCCCTGTTGTACGCTTGCAATGCTGTCACCATCTTACCCCGAATCTTCGCCCCTCCACAAAAAAAGAAACACAATCAGGATGTTGCTACTGTGCTGATCTCTCCTTCACGGGAAGAAACCCCAGCCAACAGGCTGTCACTGGGCACAATTGTCCTGAACATAGACAGGAAGTGTGGACTTCTCTGAATGGTCCTCTCACTGCTCTAATAAAGAAACGTTGGACCTTCTGTATAGAATATGCTTCAGTAATTAATTTATACAAATTGACAAACATCTTAATGCAGTTTTATTTGCTGTAAAGCATAATTTTTCACCTTTTTTCCCCTCAGTCCAAAACCAAAAGTGAACTTATTCATTAAGACTTATGAATTAATAAGTCAGACTTACCTCGTAGATAGGGCGGAATGGGGATAGTGGCTGTGGAGACTGCATGGGAAGGACAATGATATTCCCTCGTCATCATCACTCGTAACGTCAGATAGAATTAAATATAGTTCACAACAAGGAACGAGCCAACGTTTGGGATATGTAATGCTCAATGACAATGTGAACTGAACAGGATAATTTTAAATGTGATAAAGTGAACTATATATTATATACACACCATTTAATCATTGGGAATACAGATTGAGTAGTGTCACTGCATCTGAAGCATTAACTTTGATGTCTCTTCACAGATACATCCAGACCTGCTGAGCTTTCCCTCCAACGTCTGTTTTTGTTTGAGATTGATCATGTTGTTCATATCTTGCAGGATGCTTACAATTAAAACCAAATGATATTAACAAAATGTACAAGGCTACGGGGACAATACAGGAGAATGATAGTAGAAATATCGCTCACTCCAAACTGGAAGAGACAATGGGCTGAGTTTTCACCACCTTTGCTGGAATAAGTCTATGTTATGCACTGAAAACTTTTGGAGATTGGGGAGACAAGCTAGTTCAATGAAGGAGACAAGTTTTCAAAATCTATTCCTATTATTTCATGAAGGTCAGCTGCCTCTAAAATGTATTTTCAAAGAAAATAGATTTCCTGAGATTTACAAGATGTTCAGATTTTCTTTTTACTTTGTATCTAAAAGAAGAAACAGATTTCGGCTGTAATTCAGGGGTCACAGACACACCAATTGTAATAGAAACATGAAAGTACCACATTGTTCAAATATTACCAAGGTCAACATGTAGACCTTCAAGAAACATGAAATATAGAGATAATGGAAACATGAAATGCAAACAGAAATTGGTGGAGAAACGGAAAAGGTGAGGAAGTGTCTGCAGAGAGCAACAGAATTAACATATGTCATATGATGTGACACTGTTCTGAAACGTCCTATTAGAATCAAAGGTTATTTTTTTGCATCTCTTCTCAGATGTTGCCAGATCGACTGAGTTTCGCTCCAGCTCTTTTGATTTCTTTCTTCTTTCTGAAACGTGACAATGTGTCTGATCTGAATGATAGCAGCAAAGCTGTTATCTCAGTTGAACCTTGCGTAATCTGTTATGGACATTAAATGAGAAATTACAAAGTTCCTATGTTTGACAGGGCTCTAAATATCGATGATGTATTGCATTGTAAGACCTTGCGATGAAAATGTTGAAACAAAACAGAAGTTGCTGTAAACGCTCAGCAGGTCTGGCAGCATCTGTGCCAAGAAATGAGAGTTAACGTTTCAGGTCCGGTGCCCCTTCCTCAGAACTGATAGTAACACGGAATATGTTGGTTTATATGCAGAAGAGACTGGATAGCTCTTAATGGAGACTGTTATTCGCTAACAATAGGGTGTGAGTAATGGAAGGCTATGTAACAACTCGGCCTGGTGTATGGATAGGGGGCTAGGACTTTGGGGAGTTCATGCCCGAAAATTATTGAACTTGATATTGAATCTAAAGGACTGCAAAGTCCGCACATGGAAAATGAGGTGTAGTTCTTTCAGCTTGCGCCGAATTTGCCTGGAACACTGCAGCAAGCCTGACACAGAGATATTGGCCAGGGAATAGGATGGGCTGTTAAACTGGTAGGCAACTGAAAGCTCAGTGTCATTGTCAGCCGTCCAACTTGGATGTTCTGTGAAGCGGTCACCCAGTCTACCCTTCATTTCCCCAATGTAGAGGAGACCACATTGTGAGCAGGGCATGAGGTAGACTGGATTGTGGGAAATGTTGGTAAGGTGCTGCTTCATCTCGAAGGTATAGTTGGGCCCTTTGATACTGACGAGGAGGGAGGTAAATGGGAATGTGTCACACCTCCGGCAGGGGAAAGTGAAGTGGACCTGTGGTGGGAGAGAACAAAGAGTAGACCAGTGTGTCCTGGAGGGAATAATCCCTTTAGAAGGTGGCCAAAGGAGGAGACGTGAATATGTGCAGGTGAGGGCATCTCGCTGGACGTGGGTGAAATGTGGGCTGCTGATCCTCTGCATGTGAATGCAGCTGCGATAGCAGGCAAGGGCAAGGGAAACTCCGTTGCGAGAGGGAAGGGTAGGGGTAGGCTTGAAGTGCAGGAGATGGGTCAGACTCGTTTGAGGACCCTGTTGACAACAATGTTGGGGAATCCCTTGATTGAGGAACAAGGTGGACATTTCAAAGGCTTCCTTGTTGAATTTAGTATCATCAGAAGCAATGCAGTGGAGACGGAGGAACTGGGGGAATGGAATTGAGTCTATGCAGGAAACCAGGTGTGAGGATGTATACTCCAGGAAGCTGTGGGAGTCGGTGGGTTAATACTGAATATTAGTGGCCTTGCTATCCCCAGAAATGGAAGCAGAAATGCTAAGTACATGCTAAGTACAGAACATTCAGCATCAGAGATTGGAAGTTCAGGAGGGATGGTGAATAAACGACAAGAGGTAGTGTTTGGGGAGGGCGTGGAGTCAGAAGGCAGGGTCTGAGAGGGGAGGAAGGTTCCAGAGGGTGAAGGGCATCTCCACGTTGTTGAAAATTGGGTGCCCAGTACATCTGATTAGCACGACGAATAAGCAAGTGAATAAATTAGAATTGTGGAGTGATGCAGCTTTGAGACAATATGATGCGATGCTGCTGGACAGAGAAAATGTTGATCTCAGTGGTACTGATATTGCACGATCAGTCCTCAGAAAGTAACTGACTGAAAATAATTGGGAAGGTAATCTTATTGTAACATCCTGATTTCACTGGAGTGGCACTGAAGCAGCAAGGTCTTACTTTTTGGAGACTTTAGTCCAATCGGAAAACATAATATATCTTGATGTTATTAACAACACAAATTTATCCATGGTTTTTGAAGGCACTAGCAAGGACAGAGTTTATTTGTCATTCCCAAAAGCTCTTGGGAAAGTGTCATTGTTCAGTGAGGAAATTACCAGCGCAGAATTTCCTGCGATTCCCATTGACCAGAGCTTACTCAGGATCCCAGATCTCACATGAGTTAAATACTACTTTGATGCAACGCAAGTTACTCTGACCTCACCTCACCTGATATTGGAAAATCAGTTACATGAATAAAGAACAAAAGGACAGTACATAGTCTGTTTGAACAATGTGCTCACTCTGGTGAACAATGTTTAAGGGAAAACTGATGCATTGATTTCTGATTCTGAGGAGAGTTTTGTCCTATTTGTGATGAGGCTGTTTGGTTAAATGCTGTGGCAGAGAGACAGAAAGACACTCCACTCTGTACCATGAGGGACAAAACCAGCCTGTTCACGATGCATCAGACAATGACAGAAACACACTATTGTCTGTTCCTATTAGACATTGATCATCTCAATCTCATCATCGGCTGATGACAAATAGCAGCCCAGAAGCCAGCGGCTCCCATCATCCCAGTTGGAAAGCAAAAAGGGGAAGGGATGGCCAGAGAAAGTGGGAGTAACTTGGGAATTGGCGTAACTTACAGTGGAAGTGGCAAATGAAGAGTGTGAAGGGAGATCATCAGTGGAAGAGTATGTAGCAGCAGAAGGGGTAGTGCAAGGGGAGTAGGAGTGTAAGAAAAGAGTAGGATGGAGGAGGAAGAACGGCAGATGAAGTTTTAATGACGGGGAAAAGCTTGTTTTTGAGGAAGTGAGAGTGGATGACAAAACATCACTGTACAAGAAAATCGGGATCTGGATTCCATTCAAAATATCGAAAGGATTCCTTGTACTTTCTCTTCTATCACTTGATTCTTGTTCAGGTTGGACATGTACTATATATTTCTAAATCTCCATCAAGTGCAGGCGACATGTTTCTTTCTCCCCTACGGTGGTGGTTCAATATTTTTGATTATTTACAGTATATATTTGCTTCCAATTCAAGGTGGATATGAGATTATGATTTAATCTTCGACAGTTTGCCAATTACATAGAATTTATTTGAATATTTATCCTCATCACACTCGCTGATTTAACCAAACAATGAATGAGTCCATGTCCATCCTGCAGATGAAAAATTTCTTCAGCTCTGTCTATTGCAGGGAACGTTACAAAGAACAGTGCATTACAAAATGCTTTTGTTCCACTGCAAGGTGCTAAATCCTAGTTTATCCTAAATTATTTACAATGCTTATAAATAAAACATGCAGAGGGGCAGGGTGTAAAGGGTGAATTCAACTCTGTGCCGAAAATACTATTTGTGGCGCCCTCATAAAACTACATCACTCATAAATTCACCAAAATAGGAAAAGTAAGAGACTTGAATTGTCAAATCATCCTCTAAATAACATCTGGAGAACAGGAAGGAAATCACGGTTTATTTGTGATATTCAGAAATGACGGTTGTGAGAATGTGGAAGGTGGGAAGCAGTGGAATGATGAGCTATGTTGTGGATGACACAAATATGAGCTGCGTTGATCACAATCAGGAGGAAAGTGTTAGGCTACAGAAGGATAGAAACAGATTATTCAGATAGCCAGATCAATGGCCTGATGAAATCTAACACCGATAAATTGGTAAGATGCAAGGCAGAAGTAACAAGACAAGTGAGTACTCAAAAGTGAGTATGAAAGAGGAGGGCTAAATTTGCTCGTTTTTTCTTTGCGGCAGGGAAGGTTGAGGAGAGAATATGGTACAGGTGTACAAGAGCAAAAGGGGGATGAACAGACAGCAGCTGTTTTCCTCAGTCAAAGGATCAAAAACAAAGGGACACACTTTTAAAGTGAACGTCAAGGGATTGAGAGAGGATTTGTGGAATGTGTTTAGAACTGAGAGGGCGTTATGATTCTGGAATGTGTTGTTTCGGTGGATGGTTGAGGCAGGTAACCTCACAAACGTTTAAAATGTCTTTGGATATGCACTTGTTGGCACAGACATGATAGACCTGTTTTTCATTATATGATTCTTTGCAGTGACAGCCATGAACATTCTGGTGTATTCTGTAACAATAAACAATGGCAGTTGTTGCTTTGTTCCTTTGACTGTACTCAATAAGTGGCTATATTACAAACCAGCATCATCTCATGCAACTTTAGCACTCACTCAACCAAAGTCAGCCCAACCATCTCTGGGAACAGCCAGTGTAATTCATATGCTCAGTGCAAGCATTGTCCAACAACAGCACTGACTCTATTCTAGCTGTTTGCCACCATTATTAAAGCTACAGCCATAATATGAACACAGCTTTTCCTTCATTATAACACAGAACTCAACCAATAAGGGTGTCATTTATCTGAAGCATAAACAATTCTTTCCCAGGTATTCACTTTGACAAGCAGCAAGTTTTCCCGTGTTTTGCTGCCAGTTGTTTATCACGGAATTCCCCAGCCCACCTTCTTTCCCCTTTAACGTTTTCTTGTGCACTGTCTACCTGATCTCACACCTCACTCCCTCACATCCCCCACACTCTCAATCCTTACTTGTTAATCTCTGAAAAACATGCGCCTCATCTCAATAATTTATTCCAATTCCCAACTCACTGTTTTGATTCCTTCTCTAGGCATGGTCATTAGACTGGCCGTGCCTGATGTCCTATTCATCTCTACCTTCTGCTCAGTTCCTGATCTTTTACTTTGGTTCTCACTCTCTGGTTTATACAAATCCATCTGACTGACACTAGCAAACCTCCCCACAAGGATGTTGGTGCTCGTCCAGTTAAGATGCAACCTGTCTTTTTTTGTACAGGTCCCCACCTGTCCTGGAAGAGATCTCAATGATTCAATAATCTGGAAACCTCACCCCTGAACTAGATTTTTAACAACATGTTAAGCTTTACTGTCTTCCTCATCCTACCCTCTTTTCCACGAGGCACGGGAGTTATCCAGAGATTACAGAGGATTATTCTCTCTCTCTCTCTCTCTCTCTCTTGCTCTCTCTCACACACACACACATTCAAACACACACAGAAAGACACTATATTACTTTGCAGAAGAATACAAATAACCTTAAAATAATCGGAATGACAAGTGGAATTAAGTATTTAGTTAAAGGGAGGATGAGAGAAATTGTGCTTCTTCTGGATGTCAGTTTGCTCGCTAAGCTGGAGAGTTCATTTTCAGATGGTTCATCACTGTACTAGGGAACATTATCAGTGAGCCTCTGGTGAAGTGTTGGTGTTATGTCCCACTTGCTATTTAATTGTTTAGTTTTCTTTGAGTCAGTGATGTAATTTCCAGTATTGGTGATTTTATGTCCGGTTCTTTTAGTCAGAGAGTGTTAGGTGGAATCAAAATCGATGTGTTTGTTGATAGAGTTCAGGTTGGAATGCTATTCTTCTCGGAATTTTTGCGCGTGTCCCTGTTTGGCTTGTCCTAGATGGATGTGCAGACCCAGTCTAAATTCCCATTCCAGACGTGATGGTACAGAGAACACCTAATGGAGAATTCACCACTAAGGTTTACAGGAAAGCCACACATAGACCAAGTCCTGAACGACGAAAGCAACCACCCCAGCACACACAAACGAAGTTGCATCAAGACACTATTCAAAAGAGCCACAACACACTGCAGTACACCAGAACTGCAAAAAGAGGAAGAAGAACACCTATACAAAAACGGATACCCGCACAATTTCATCAACAGATGCCTAAGGGAAAGACAACGGAACGAGGACATGCCGCAACCCAAAGGACTAGCCACACTACCATACATCAGGAGCATTTCCGAACTGACAGCCAGACTACTGCGACCACTAGGACTCATAACAGCACACAAACCAACAGCCACTCTCAGACAACAACTCATCAGAAAGAAAGACCCAATACACAGCAAGAGCCAAACCAATGTAGTGTACAAAATCCCATGCAAGGACTGCACAAAACACTACATAGGACAAACAGGAAGACAGCTAACGATCCGCATCCATGAACACCAACTAGCCACGAATCGACACGACCAGCTATCCTTAGTAGCCACACACGCAGATGACAAGCAACGTGAATTCGACTGGGACAACACTACTATTACAGGACAAGCCAAACAGAGAACAGCCAGGGAATTCCTAGAGGCATGGCACTCATCCAATATTCAATCAATAACCGCATCGACCTGGACCCAATATACCTGCCACTGTAGCGGACAGCTGGAACTGACAACTGGAATCGGCAGATTCAAACCACCATAAATTCCGGAGGAAAGATCACAGAAGCGCTTCACAGGAGGCTCCCAAGCACTGAGAATGACACCTAGACAGGGGACGAATCATCTGCAACACAAATTCCTAGCTCGGCGAACAGAACCACAACAACGAGCACCCGAGCTACAAACCTTCTCACAAACTTTGCTAAATCGTATACTTCCTCATGTGTATATAAGGATACTAGTGATAGTGAGCCATGTCTTTTTTTTCTGGCTAATTGTTGTTCATGTATCCAGGTGGCTAGTTTTCTGCCTGTTTTTCCAATGTAGTAATTGTTACAGTTCTTGCAAGGCTTATTCTTCCTTGTGGTAAAAACAATGACTGCAGATGCTGGAAACCAAATTCTGGATTAGTGGTGCTGGACGAGCACAGCAGTTCAGGCAGCATACAACGAATAGCGAAATCGACGTTTCGGGCAAAAGGGCTCTTCCAGCTCCACTAATCCAGAATTATTCTTCGTTGTGCAGAACAGACAAATATGTGAACTTATTGCGGTGCTCATACATATGAAAAAAATGTTGTAGAGTAAAACAGGAATTCTCTGTTTCCGTTAGTTGGCATTACAGCATCAAGGAGTTCTAATTTCAAGCTTGCCAGCAAACGAGCCAGGAATGAGATAAGGAAAAACGTCTTTATTGAGACAGTTGTTAGGATTTGGAATGGACTGCCTGGGAGAGTTGCGGATGAACATTAAAGAAAAGAACTGGATATGCATTTGTAAATATGAATTTAACAGGCTGCAGAGATAGGGCTGGCAAATTGGAGGGGATTTGGAGACATTCCTGGAGCTGATGCACACATAGTTGCCAATGGCCTCCTCCTTTACTTTAAAATTTTGCACTCTATTATGTGTCTGATGTGAATAAAAGTCAGGATCCAATTATTTCCCATTGTAAATGCTCGCGAATATCTGATTGTTTAGTGCAGCATAAGCATTTCAAATGCAAGTATTGCAAGGCCAGCTTCATTATATAGTCTACTTATTGCTCAAAATATGAATATTTTGAATGTCGTATTCCAATTACTCAAACAAATCTGTCATTGCTTTGGCACAAATCTCTTTGAAAAGGTTTGACGTTTCACTCACATGACAATATATTCATCGTTTTTGTTCACTGTCTGCATTTCAAATTAAATGACATTCTTTCTAAAAGTTAAACGTTTTCAAATTATTGTTCACTAAAATTTGATAGCACAAATCATTTATTTAGTTTAATATTCACAGTGCATATTTATCGATAGCCATTTCTAATTCGCTGACAAATAGCTGAAGCTTGTACATTTCAGTGAGAAATTAAACTGATTGGTTATGTATAAATGTATAAGAACGCTATTTCTATTTGATTGTTCAATCGTTTGCTCACCCTGAACATGCAGTCATTCAGAAGCCAACCATTTTCAAAATGTTGGAATAACAATGCATTGTTTTGAATGCATTGTGCGTGTAATTCTGATTGCCAAAAAAGTTACATCCATGTTCTTTGTTCGATAGAAAATGAAATGTGCATTCTTTATTTCTGTGTTAGAAAATCTTGACAGGAGTTTATATTATAGGTCCATAAATATGGAATCGAACTAATTGTTTTCAGAGATTATAGTTCAGTGATTAATCACAGTTGATGTCTTATTTTTTACCCAATTCATGCATCTTAACAAACATCTCATCAATATATGGGTCACCCAACAGATTGTACCTGAAGAAAACAGCAGCAAATGACAAATCAAGAATCACGTTAATAACTGAACTTGGCGGAGCCTGCCTGGTGTAGGACACCACATGTACTGTGAATGTAACAATGAACAACATAACTGGAAGATCTGGGCTAACGGCCCTCCCTATCTTCCTGATCTCAATCACATCACTCCCTCACATTCAACAACTGATAAGAATGCACAGGCTGGGTGAAACATAAAACACAGAACAGTACAGCACATTGCAGACCCTTCGACCCTTGACTTTCTGCTGAACACTTATTCTACTCGAAGATCAGACTAACTGGCATACCGTTCATTGTACTATCATTCATGCGCCTAACCAATGGTCACTTAAATATCCATAATGCAACTAATTCTACTAAAGCTGGCAGTGCATTCCAAGCACCCATCACTCTCTGAGTAAAGAACCTACCTCTGACATCTCCCCAAACCTTCTTCCAATCACCTTAAAATTATGCCCGCTCGAGATAGCCATTTCCACGCTGCGAGAAAGTCTCTGACTACCCATTCTATCCATGCCTCTCATCATCTTGTACACCTCTACCAAGACACGTCCCATTCTTCATTGTTCCAAGGAGAAAAGCCCTAGCTCCCTCAACTTTACATTGTAAGACATCCGCTCCAGTTTAGGCAGCATTTTGGTAAATCTCCTCGGCACCCTCTTCGAAGCCTCAACGTCTTTCCAGTAATGAGGCAACTAGAACAGAACACAATATTCTAAGTGGAGTCCCACCAGAGCTTTTTGGCGCTGCTGCATAACCTTGCGGCTCTTAAACTCAATCTCAGGCTAATGAAAACACCATACATCTTAATAACCTTATCAACTTGGGTGACAACTTTGAGCGTCCTATGACATGGACCACACGACCCGTATGGTCCTCCACACTGCCAATAATCATTACTTTCACCCTGCATTCTGCATTCAAATTCGACCTTCCAAAATGAATGACTTCACACGTATCCAGGTTGAACTCCATCTGTCATGTATAAGCCCAGTTCTGCATCTTGTCAATGTCCAATTGCAACTTACAACGGCCCTCCACACCACGTATAACTCCAACAATCTTTGTTACATTCTAAAACTTACTAAAGCACGCTTTCACTTTGTCATCCAAGTCATTTACTAAATCACAAAGAACAGCAGTCCCAGAACCGATGCCTGCAGAACGCCACTACTCACCGAGCTCCAGGCTGAATACTTTCCATGTTCTACCACCATCAGTCTTCTCCTGGCCAGACAATTCTGTATCCACACAGACAGATTTCCCTGTTTCCTACATCCCACGCCTCCTTATTTTCTGAATGAGCCGATCTTAGGGTAACTCATCAACCACCTTGCTAAAGTCCATACACATCACATCCACTGCTCTACCTTCATCAATGTGTTTGATCCCATCCTGAAAGAATTCAATAAGATGTGTGTGGCATGACTTGCCCCTCAAAAGCCATGCTGACTATCTCTAATCAATCTATGATTTTCCAAGTAATCATAAATTCTGTCTCTCAGAATCCTTTCCAATACTTTGCCCAAGACAGAAGTAAGACTGAATGGCCTGTATTTCGCAGGATTATCCCTATTGCCTTTCCTGAACAAGGGAATACCTTTTTCAACCCTGCAATCATCAAGCAATACTTCACTGGACAGTGGGGATGCAAAGATCATCGGCAAAGGCGCAGCAATCTCTTCCCTCACTTCCTCTTGTAACCTCGGGTGCTTCCAGTCTGGTCCAGGGGACTTATCTATCCCTATGTTTGTACTTCAATCAGTCTGTACTTCACTTAACTTTGTCGACTCCCTGTCCAAACAACTGATTGACTGCTTTCCATTTTCAGAGCTATATACACTGTTGCCTTCTTGAGCAAACACAGTTCCAAAGACCCTGTGAATCATGGAATGGAAAAAAACATGTGACCACACCAATATCGTCCTGATGAAGGGCTTATGTTCAAAGCTTTCACTCTCCCACTCCTCGGATGCTGCCTGACCCGTTGTGACCTACCAGCACCACACTTTTCGACTCAGATCTCCAGCATCTGCAGTCCTCACTTTCCCCATTACTGAGGGCTGACTCCTCTGTACACTGAGCAGGGAATTAATCAGCAGAAGTTCATTGCATGTGGAGCTAACTGTTCAGTTCTGGAACGTTGAATTTGATTAATTAAAAAGAAATTACAACTCAACAATTGCTCATTCAGCCCCAGAGTTGCAGTTCTCGTTCGTGGAAATTCAGCTTGATAACAAACAGTAAATGACAGAACAACTCGGGTGTACAGAGTATTCCAGTGCTATATTCCAGACTGGATGTCCTTTACCGTAATGCAGGGAATATTATCAGACCGACTGATGTGAAAATGGTGACATAGAGAAGTGGACATTTTTGCCATCACATAGATGTGTTTGAGGGAGGTCAGGGCTGACAACTCAATATTCTGTGGTACAAGAACAATAGTCAGCATAGGAGAGGGGTAAAAGAGAAGGTGGTGTTGCATTGTTAGTTATGGAGTCAATGAGTGCAGTAAGGACGGAAGATATCTTGGAAGGGTATTCAAATGACGCCTTGTGGGTTGAGGTTAGGATCAAAACAATGACAGACACACTGCTGCGGAGATATTATAGACCCCCAGATAAAAGAAAATACAGGAACAGATATATAACCAATTGACTGGTGTGTGTAAATACAATAATAGGATCATTGTATTCAGGCATTTCAATTCCAAACATTCATTCAGGCAGTGATAACTTTTAAAGAGGGGGCAGATGTCTTGATATTTATTCCAGTGAGCCTCTAATATCAACATGTAGCAGATACATCAGTAGGCGGGGCTGTGCCGGGCCTCACTGTGGGGAACAAAGTCAGTCAGGTGTTGCAAGCAGAATTGGGAGAACATTGTCGGACCAGTGACCATGACTAATGTACTTTAGCTTGTTAAAGAAAAGACCAAAATATAAAGGTTTGAAAAAATAAGAATAATTTGGATGAAGGAGGCAAATGTTTTCAAAAAAAGACAGGATGTGGCCACAGGACAGTTACTTCTGGGTGAAACTGTAGCAGAACAGGCGTGGGGGTGGGAGTGGTGGTGGTGGGGGGGGGGGTGTCACATGCTCAAAATGGAATTGATGAAAGTGTCACCGCAGCATGTTACACCGAAGATGAAATTTAGGAAAACCAGCCCAATGATGCTTGGATGTCTACAAATATTCAGAACGAATTACAAAATGAAAGAGAAGCTTAAAGGAGAAATAATGTGAGCAGGTCAATGGAGGTCCCAGAAGAGTATTTGACCATGTAGGGGAAAACTCAAGAAAGTACGTAGAAGAGCAAAAAGTGGGGAGGGGCTTGATAAAAGCATTAGTGGGCGATACTTTCAACAATTCAAAGACATTTTATCGGTTTATTAAGGGTACGAAGGTAACATGAGAAAGAATAGAGAGTATTAGGGATCAAGGATGCAACCTGTGCATAGAGCCAGATAATATGTCAAACGCGCACTGTATATTGGTCTTCAATTCGGAGAAGCAATTCCTGGATTCGCTGTCTGTTCCTGCCAGAGTGACCTGAAGCAAATTGACACAGAAGCTGAGGAAGGATTGAAGGTTGATGCAGGATAAAAAGTGGGCAAATCCTTTGATCTGGATGAACTGTATGTGGAAGATGAAGGAGGAGGTTACAGGCACTTAAACTTAGTATTGCTTATTGTTTTGTCTCTGGCCAAAGAGGTGGTGTGATCGAACAGGAATCGAACATCTAATGTAGTTCAACTTCCACTCAGAGTCCTAGAAAAAAAAAGCAATGGGATTAAAGACCACTAAGTCTCACATCAGTCGGAGGGAACAATTGCAGAAAATTGTGAATGTATTTGAGGTTGGATCACTAAATATCTTTAAGGCTGAGATGGACAGATTTTTAAAAAATAGTTACGTGAATAACGCCGGAAAATGGTTATCAGAAGGTTATCAGAATATATATACGCTAACTGAAAGGAAAAGCAGACTCAGCGAGCGGATGGGTATGCTGTCGCTAATATGTCTAATGGCAAACTTTTTGTAATAGCTTGTGTTCACTGGACAATCAACCTCTATCCCTCCAGAGTGAGACACAGTTTGGAATGCAATCGATAGATTCAAGGAATTCATAAATGCAGTACTAATAGACAGAAACTACCAGAGGACTGCGACAACACGGATTAGCTGTCGGGGCGAATATTTGCATCAGTGCAGTCACCACTACTGGAATGAAGACCTCAGCAAGACACCCCCCAAGTCCAAGTATGGGCCTGATGTCAAAGAGTGTATAAGGCCCAAATGTTACATCAGTCTAGTGTCTCCCTCCTTCCCGAACCCAAACTAAACGTGGACTGGTCTATTGACGTTCTGTTAGTAGCAGAGTATGTAGTAATGCTTTGGTCCGAAGGGTTTCATTACAAAAGAGAAAGTGCTAGAAAAGCTAAAAGTTCTTAAAATTGATAAATCTCCTGGCCCTGATGGGCTACATCCTAGAGTTCTGAGGGAGGTGGCTGACGAAATAGTGGAGGCGTTCGTTGAGATCTTTCAAAAGTCACTGGAGTCAGGGAAAGTCCCGGATGATTGGAAGATCACTGTTGTAACCCCCTCGTTCAAGAAAGGATCAAGACAAAAGATGGAAAATTATAGGCCAATTAGCCTAACCTCGGTTGTTGGTAAAATTCTAGAATCCATCAGTAACGATGAGGTTTCCAAATTCTTGGAAGAGCAGGGTCGGATTAGAACAAGTCAACATGGATTTAGTAAGGGGAGGTTGTGTCTGACAAACCTGTTGGAGTTCTTTGAAAAGGTGACAAGTAGGTTAGACCGGGGAAACCCAGTGGATGTGGTCGACCTAGATTTCCAAAAGGCCTTTGATAAAGTGCCTCACGGGAGGCTGCTGAGGGCCCATGGTGTTAGAGGTGAGCTACTGGTATGGATTGAGGATTGGCTGTCTGACAGAAGGAAGAGAGTTGTGATAAAAGGTTCTTTTTCGTAATGACAGCCGGTGACAAACGGTGTCCCGCAGGGTTCAGTGTTGGTGCTGCAGCTGTTCACATTATATATTAATGATCGGGATGAAGGTACTGGGGCATTCTAGCGAAGTTTGCCGATGATACGAAGTTAGGTGGACAGGTAGGTAGTACTGAGGAAGTGGGGAGTCTGCAGAAGGATCTAGACAGTTTGGGAGAGTGGTCCAGGAAATGGCTGATGGAATTTAATGTGAGCAAATGCGAAGTCTTGCACTTTGGAAAAAAGAATACAAGCATGGACTACTTTCTAAACGGTGTGAAAATTCGTAAAGCCGAAGTACAAAGGGATATGGGAGTGCTAGTTGAGGATTCTCTAAAGGTCAACATGCAGGTTAAGTCCGTGATTAAGAAAGCGAATGCAATGTTGTCAATTATCTCAAGAGGGTTGGAATATAAAAGCGCCGTTGCGCTACTGAGACTTTATAGAGCTCTGGTTAGGCCCCATTTGGAGTACTGTGTCCAGTTTTGTACCCCACACCTCAGGAAGGACATACTGGCACTGGAGCGTGTCCAGCGGAGATTCACATGGATGATCCCTGGAATGGTAGGACTAACATTGAGGAAGGCTGAGGACTCTGGGATTGTATTCATTGGAGTTTAGAAGATTAAGGGGGGATATAATAGAAACTTACAAGATAATACATGGCTTGGAGAGGGTGGACGCAATGAAATTGTTTCCGTTAGATAAGGAGACTAGGACCCGTAGACACAGCCTTAGAAATAGAGGGGGTAAATTCAGAACAGAAACGCAGAGATATTTCTTCAGCCAGAGAGTGGTGGGCCTGTGGAATTCATTGCCGCAGAGTGCAGTGGAGGCTGGGACGCTAAATGTCTTCAAGGCAGAAATTGATATATTCTTGATGTCACAAGGAATTAACAGCTATGGGGAGAATGCGGGTAAGTGCAGTTGAAATGCCCATCAGCCACGATTGAATGGCGGAGGGGACTCAATGGGCTCCTATGTCTTATGGTCTTTTGGTTCAGTGAGCAGCAGCTCACCACAAAGTACAGGTAAGCTCAGGTTAAGTCCTTTCAACGCTAGTTTGGCAACAGTTGAGCCGGCAGTTAGGGCAGTTGCACATTCCTCCTGCAGGATGTGGAAGCTCAGGGAGATTTCCACCGTCCCTGATGACTACACGCATGGGCAGTGCAACCAGCTGCAACTCCTGGGGGACCATGTTCGGGACCTGGACCTGGCTGCTTTCCGGATCACCCAGATACAGAGCACTTCATAGATAAGAGTTTTGGCGAGGTGTCCACACCTAAGTCCCTTCCTTAGCCGAGTTTCTGTTAAGACTATAATATCCCAGTCCCATGTATAGCTCCACGTGCTGAGTTCATCAGTCTTACCTGTCAGCCCCGTCTCATTTAACTAAACGCAATTTAATCCAACAGCCATTCCTTGCTTCATGTCGTGTTCCAGGTAGAGAGTAGCTGGGCGAACACCAGGGATGGCGAAGGGAGTAGGCAGGGAGTGCAGGAATCCCCTGTGGCCATTCCTCTCGAAAATAAGTATATCATTTTGGATACTGATTTTGTTTGTGTTTGGGAGATGGGTGATGGGTGTCAGGAAATGACCGTTCAGGGGAAAGCAGCAGTACCCAGGTTGGTTGCACTATGATTGGCTCTGGGGAGCAGCAGGAAAGGATAAAGGTAAACATGGTCTTAGGTATAGGTGATTGGATTGTTAGGGGGACAGAGGGGAGATTTAGTGTCCTCAAACGGGAAACCAGGATGGTGTGTTGCCTCTCGGGTGTCAGGGTCCAGGATGTCTCCGATCGGCTGCAGAATATTCTCGAAGGGGAGGGTGATCAGCCAGAAGTCATTGTGCACGTTGGTACAAATGACACAGGTAGATATAGGAATGAGGTCCTACAGAGTGATTACAGAGAGCTTGGAGAAAAATTAAAAACCAGCACATTGACAGTGGTAATCTCCTGATTACTTCCAGTGTCTTGAACTAGTGAAGGTAAGAATAGGAGGACATGGCAGATAAATACGTGACTAACGAATCGATGCAGTGAGGAGGCATTCAGATTTTTAGATCATTGTGATCTTTTCTGTGACAGTGTTGACCATTTCAAGAGGGACAGGTGGCACATGCATTGGATATGGGACCAACAACTTGGCAGCCAGTTTTAACTGTGCTACACGGGAAAGTGAAAACTAGATTGGCGGGGTGGGGGGGCATGAGTTATCCTCAAGATCAGAGAGGAAAGTGCAAGGCTGGAAGGATACAGTAATCAGAAACAGTAAGCTGGAGAGACAGTTCAGGATGGAACACGATAGGGAGCAAGGAATGCCTGCTTGATTAAATTACACTTATTTCAATCCAAAAGAGCTGACCAGTTCGGCCGGTGAACTCAGGGCATGGATAGGTACGAGGGGCTGGTATATTTTAGCCATTACAGAAACATGGCTAAAGGAGGGACAGGACTGACAGCTTAATGTACCAGGTAACGTGCATTAGGAGGGACAGAGGTGGTGGAAGGAGGGGAGTGGGCGTTGCATTTTGGATTAAGGCGAGTATCACAGCAGTGATCAGAGATGATATATATAAAGGATCTACTATTGAGGGTTTGAGGATGGAGCTAAGAAATAAGAAGGGGATGGTGACATTATTGGGTTTGTACTATAGGTCCCCAAATAGTCAATGGTGATTAGAGGAACAAATATGGAGGGAGGGAGGGGAGACTTGCAGGAACAATAGTGTTGTCATAATAGGGGGTTTAATAGGGCAGACTGGGACTGCGAGAGCGTTAAGTGATTTGATGGAATGCAATCCATTAAGTGTGTCAGGAAAGTTTGTTCAAGTATAAAATAGAGGGTCCTGTTCGAGAAGTGGCAAAATTTGACCGACTCTTAAGAAATAGGGCAGGACAGGTGACGGAGGTGACAGTGGGTGAGCATTTTGCGACAAATAACCATAGTTCTATTAATTTTCAAATGGTTATGGAGAGTGAAGATGAAACTGCTTCACGCGTTCAAGTTCTAAATTGTGACAAAATTAATGTTGATGGATTTATACAGGAGCTTGTAGGGTTGATTGGAGTAGTTTGTTTGCAGACAAAGGAAGCTCTGGAAAATGGGAGACAGCTAGAGTTCAAAATCTACAGTATATGTTCCTGTGAGCATGAAAGGAATGTTGTCAGGAATAGGGAACCCTGAATGATAAGAATTATTGAGGCTTTGACCTGAAAAAATGTGGAGGTGTGGCTCAAGTCCAGGCAGGTGCGATCATGGGAACTCCTGGAGGTATATAAGGGATACAGGACTTTACTGAAGACAGAAATCAGGACAGCAATAAAGGGCTGTGAGATGGCCTTGGCTGAGAAGATCAGGGTGAATTCAAAGCAGTACTTTAAGTATATTAAAGCAGAACCATTAACTATTGAGAGAATGGGACCACTAAAAGACCAAAGTGAACACGTATGTGTATTACCATAAGAGATGTGCGATGTTCCCAACAAATATTTCTTCTCCGTGTTTAACGTGGAGAAAGACATGAAAACTTGGGAATTTGAGGAAGTGGAATATGATATCTTAGGGACAGTCCATATCACTGTAGAGTAGGTACAGAATGTACTGGAATTTTGAGGTTGCATAAATCTCATCGTCCTTCTGGGATATATTCAAAAACACTGCAAGGAGCGAGAGAAGAATTTGCGGTGGTCCTAGCTGATAATTTTGATCATCATTTACCAAAAGTGAGATCCCAGAAGACTGGGGGATTGCAAATGTTGTACCCTTTTTCAAGAAGGACTGAAAAATAAAGCCAAGGAACGATGGGCCAGTAAGTTTAACATCTGTGGAAGGTAAATTACTTGAGAAGATTCTGAGGGATAAAATGCATTTGGAAAACAGGGTTTGATTAGGAATAGTAAGCATGAGTGGAAGCTCACGCCTGATGAATATGTTAAAGTTCTTTGATGACATGATCAGGAATTTTGACTCGGGCGGGCTGGTAGACGTCGAAACGTGTGGTGCTGGAAAAGCACAGCAGGTCAGGCAGCATCGGGGGGGAGGGTGCAGGAGAATAGACGTTTCGGGCATAAGGCCATCATCAGTAATGTCCAAAACATCGATTCTCCTGCTTATCGGATGCTGCCTGACCTGCCGTTCTTTTCCAGTGTCACAGCTTTCGACTCTGATCTCCAGCATCTGCAGTGCTCACTTTCTCCAATGGTGGTAGAGTTGTATTATATGGATTTCAGTTACACCAGAAGAAGATGAACCTTTTCAGCCCATGGAGCCTGATATACAGTAACAGAAGAAGACTTATCAGTCCCTCAAGTCGATAGAACTCGACCCAGTTTAGATCATGCAGCGACAGTATCAGTCCATTCAGCTACTTCAAGTCAGTAACATAGGAAATGGAAGAGGCCACAAGATGACTGGATTATTGGGTATACTGGAATAACACCAGACCACATTGCCCCTCAGGCCTGCCCTTCAATTCAATAAGGTCATGGCTGATATGTTCTTGGCCGGAATTTCTCTTTCATGCCCAATTCTTTGTAGCCCTCGACTCTCTGACGTGTCAACATATTAACACCACCCGGTGACCTCAAACGTTTCAGTAATATAGCTGTCTGGAATAGAGTGGCCCCAAAAGTCACTACCCTCTGAGAGAAGGAAACACTCCCTACACATATACCTTGGCCTATTGACATGAACCAAAGTTATGAACACAACGTCAGAGTGACTGGCCCTGAAATCACGGCAGGATTTGACTGAGCAAGGTGTCAAGGAGCCCGAACAACATTGAAATCCCCACTGTTTGGGTCATTCAGAACACAATGTGGCTGGTGGAGATCAATCCTCCCAGTCCCTCGATATCTCTGTAGGCGATCCTCAGGGAAACTTTCTCGGCACAAACAACTTCAGCTGATTCATCAATGTCTTTCCCTCTATCATACGATCAGAAGTGGGGATGATCAGTGAAGATCACACAATGTTCAGATTAGTGCGTCTCCTCCTCATCTGCTAAAGTATCAATAACAGAAAGCATTCAAACTTGTGTCGTTAAAGTGCCGGCAACATTCATGTAACAGTGCGATCAGGCTCTGCACATTTCCATGGTTAAAAGAGAGAAGCTCATGCAGCATCTCAATCTGGTTTTCCAGGAATGCGAGAAAGCCACTCAACCCATCAGAACTATTGGATAAGAAGAAACACAGCCCATTCACTTTCTCTGGCCAACTACACAGGAAGAGATTTTGAAAAAAAAAATCCGAAAACATTGGAATCCAAAGTAGACATGCAGGAGGCTGAAGATTACAACAAGCCAGGCAGCATCAGCAGGTGGAGAAGACAACGCCTTGGGTATAACCCTTCTTCAGGACTGTGGGTACAGTAAAGGGGCTAAAGATAAAGGGGCGGGAAAAGAGAGGAGGAGGCAGGGTGGTGAGGTGGGGATAGGTGAACACAGGTAAAGGGATACCACTGGGTTGGACGATGGGAGGACTGAATCTAGGTGGTAGCTGGAAAAAAGGTTGATCACAGGAATGGAAGGGGAGAGGGAGGGGGCTGGGAAGGAAATTGGTGGATTAGAAGAAAGATTACCTGAAATTGGAGAACTCAGTGTTGTGTGGCTTGCTGTGTTCTTCTAGGCCCCTGCCTGTCTGCTATTACAGAGGAAGATAAGGAGTCTTGTCAGTACATCACACTGGGAAGCGGGAAGCAAGGGTCACCCAGTAATATCCATGAACCTTTTCCCTGGGACCAGGAGGAGGACATTCAGCCCCTAAAAACACTAATTCATGAAGCAAAGAGGCCATTCTACCCCTCCAGACTGTAACACAAAGGAGGATGTCACTGATGCTCCAACATGACAAATCAATGAAGCATAGACTGCGCTGACAGACTGCTCCATGTTGTTCTTCCTGGCTCCATTGCAAATGGTGCAAACGTGTTACATTTACAATACCATGGCTTGCTGACAGTGAGGAGGGACAGTGGATGGTATGTGCCAAGTCAAGGAGGCATCTCCCATCGCAGAGAAGACAGGCTAGTGTTCTGCATGGAGGTCAGAAGCTAGTGGTAATGGCGAACTCTATCAGAGTATGGATGCTTACAGATTTGTGAACAACATGACGTCAGCACAGGATCACACACCAGCTGCACATTGAGGCAGTAAGAGTTCATTCAGAACCAGGAGCTCTAGCGTAACGAATATGAGTTCCAACTCAGGTAAATATAGTATCATAGAGTCCGCAGAATGGAGACAGGCTATTCAGCCCAAACTAGTCCATGTTGGTCAAAATGTCCATCCATGCTAACCCCATTTCCCTATACTTTTTCTGTATCTGTCTAATCGTTTCCTTTCTATATATTTGCCAAATTGTGAAATATGTATTACGGAAAAAAAACACATCTTTTAGATAACGCTATCAGTGTTCTGTTTTGAAAATAAAGAGTGTTGATCCATAACCCTCAAGTTTTAATACAATCACCTTTTTTTGTAGTGGGGCAGATTATTTCCTTCACAGTCTCCTCATGATACCATCACCACACGGATTAGTCCAGTGAAACCCCTTTACACTGACTCTCTGTGGCAAGGTGATCATTCATTATAAAGGAGAGATAATCTGCACACAATGCCCCAAGAGCTTTCTGAACAACACTCTTCGACGGCAGGAATGTGCTTTCACCGCTATATTTGAATCATTTTGAAATGAAGGACAGTATGCAATTTACTGTGGTAATTACTTGCTGCCTGGTATGAATTCTGTTCATGACTCATGATCAAAGACACCCAGCTCATTTTCGGCAAGGGCTCTTCCGATCCTCTAATCTTCTAATAAATACAACATTAAGAAGGATGGCATGTTTTGCAAAATCATCCCTTAGCCTCGAGAACAGCTGTGCTTCAATCACAGCCACACAAACAGCAACATCACTATTGCCAGTGGCGATGGTTGGAGATGCTGGGAAAGTGATATCTTTGTTGTATTTTTCCAGTTTATTAATCCAGGTACCCAGGTGCTGATCCCCACCCGGAATCGAATGCCACCATGGCAAATGGTGGAATTTGAATTCAATAAAGTCACATGAAGCTATGAAACCATTGTCAATTGTCAGAAAATCCTACCAAGCATTCTAATGGTCTTTAGGGAATGAAATTTACCACCTTCAGCTGGTCGAGCTTACATGTGACTCCAGGAATGCATTTGACTCTCAATTGCCCTTTGAAATGGATACGCCAGCCGCTCAGTTATATCACTCACTACAAAGTCTCAAAGAAATGAAAGCACACGGTCCTAAGCAGTGAATATTTACAGCCCACAGACTGCAGTGGGTCAGAAAGGAATCTCACCAACACCATCTCATGGACAATGAGGAAAGGAAATTTAATACTGGCCCAGCATCCCACTAATGAATAAATGAAGATAATAAATACACACAGGGAAGAGAGACAAAGTGCATTGCTCACGTTAAACAGTGACTTTGGTGTATACCCAGCATGGGTAGGATTTTCAGTAATATGGGAACAAAATAAAAATAAATAAGATTAATATAGTGTTTATTTCTATTCCAGCTGATCATCAACAATCCCTTTGTTTGAACATAGAACATAGAACATTACAGTGCAGTACAGGCCCTTCGGCCCTCGATGTTGCGCAGACCTGTCATACCAATCTGAAGCCCATCTAACCTACACTATTACATGTACGTCCATATGCTTGCCCAATGACGACGTAAATGTACTTACAATTGGCGAATCTACTACCGTTGTAGGCAAAGCATTCCATACCATTACTGCTCTCTGAGTAAAGCAACTACCTCTAACATCTGTCCTACTACCTATCACTCCACAATTATAAGCTATGCCCCCTCGTGCTCGCCATCACCATTCTTGGAAAAAAAGGTCTCCCTGTCCACCCTATCTAATCTTCTGATTATCTTATATGTTTCTATTAAGTCACCTCTCCACCTTCTCCTCCCTAACGAAAACAGCCTCAATTCCCTCAGCCTTTCCTCATAAGTCCTTCCCTCAATACCAAGCAGCATCCTAGTAAATCTCTTCTGCACCCTTTCCAAAGCTTCCACTTCCTTCTTATAATGCGGTGACCAGAACTGTACACAATACTCCAAATGCGGTCGCACTAGAGTTTTTTTTACAGCTGTTGCATAACCTCATCGTTCAGGAAATCAATCCCTGTACTAATAAAAGCTAAATAACTGTGTGTCTTCTTAAGAACCCTGTCAACCTGGGTGGTAGCTTTTGGGGATCTGTGTACCTGGACACCTACATTTCTCTGCTCATCTAAACTAGCAAGAATCTTACCATTAGCTCATTACTTTGCATTCTGGTTGCTCCGACCAAAGTGAATCACCTCACACTTGTCCACATTAAACTCCATTTGCCACCTCTCAGCCCAGGTCTGAAGCTTATCTATGTCTCTCTGTGATCTACAACATTTTTCGTCACTATCCACAACTCCACTGACCTTAGTGTCGTCTGCAAATTTACTAATCCACCCTTTTACGCCCTCATCCAGGTCGTTTATAAAAAATGACGAACAGCAGTGGACACAACACCGACCCTTCCGGTACACCACTGAGTACTGGACTCCAGGATGAACATTTCCCATCAACCACCACCCTCTGCCTTCTTTCAGCAAGCCAATTACTGATCCAATCTGCTATATCTCCCACAATTCCATTCCTCCGCATTTTATCCCCCGCCCACTGTTGGGAGCCTTATCGAACGCCTTGCTGAAATCCATATACACTACATCAACTGGTTTACTCTCATCTACCTGTTTGGTCACCTTCTCAAAGAAGGTTTGCTTCTTGTTCTCTCTCCCTGTCTTTATCTATTCAACTCACTCATTCACCCCATGCAACAAATGTTCTTTTATCTCTCTCTTTCTCTATCTATTCAAATTTCTCCTACTCCCCTTCATAATAGACATCACTGTCACCAACATCAGTCAAATATTTTCAAGCTGTGTTCAGTTATGATGTATGGGCAGTGGGCTCGAAATGTCAATTCTATTTTTCCCTCGACCCAAGGGTGCAAAATCTGCTCAGTTTCTTTGGCAGTTGTTCGACTTTGTTTTGTTTCTGATCTCTTGCATCATTCTTTATTTTATTTAATTTTCCATATTGTTATAACATGGGATGTCTGCATCGCTGGTAAGGGCAGCATTTAATGACCTCACTAAATGCTATTTACTGTGAGGTCATTCCTTCAGGCAGTAAATAGGCAAGCTCATTGCTGTGGGTCTGACATCAGTCTGAAGCCAGACCAGGTAATAATTTTAGATTTCTTTACCAAAGAACATCAGTGATATAGACAACCTTATTGTCAAAAATCTGTGCTATTATTGTTGATATTACTGAAATTAGCTTTAACTTCCAATTCTTGTCATTTGAATTTAAGTTCTGAAATCATCTGAGGTAGGATTTGAAACAGTATATTTTGTGTAATAACCTTGGCCTCTGAGTTACATGTTACATTGCTTCTCTGACATTAATTGACTTTAGAGACAAGAACAAGGCTCTGATGGACATATTTGTAACAAACCGAGTGCTGAGAAGAGAACTGGAAACATAAAATCTGAATTTTACCAAGGCATAGATAATGGTTTATTTAGGGCCTGCACTGACGTCAAGGTGGGGACTGTGAATATTATGGATCTGGTATTGAGGATGATTGGTGATGGAGAGAATACCGGGAAATAAATGAATTCAAGGCAAAAGATAATTTGTGATGGTGAACAGTCTAGTTCTCAGTTAAAAATCACACAACACCAGGTTATAGTCCAATAGGTTTAATTGGAAGCACACTAGCTTTCGGAGCGATACTTCTTCATCAGGTGATAGTCAATATAACTTGATGAAGGAACGTGGCTCAGAAAGCTAGTGTGCTTCCAATTAAACCTGTTGGACTACAACCTGGTGTTGTGTGATTTTTAACTTTGTACACCCCAGCTCAACACCGGCATCTCCGAATCAAGTCTAGTTCTCAGATGTTTGTGAGGACTGGGGTATTGGGTGGTTCGGAAGTTTATGGTAATGAATAGAATTTGTATTGATAACTGAAGACAGTAGTTTCAGTCTTTGTCAAATATAGGTAACAGAAACAGCAATGAAGTTCAGCATAGTTTATGGCATTAATAAATGGATAGAGATGGAGAGACTTACCAGGAACACCAACAATAGCAAGCATGGGATAGTAACCCGCCTGGATAATCAACAGTACGGCTTCTATCCTAAATGGTAATTTTGACGAATACCACGAAAGATAGAAAAGACCCGAGGATAAACTCCTGTCCATTGGTGCAGCATTCCAGTCTAATATTCTCAGATTCTGATCCATTAGTGTAACAATCCAAAATATTCACAGATGTTTATCACTCCTCTTCCCGTCTCTGCAGCTGCTGATCCCCGTTAGTGTTGGAGGTGATGCATCTGCTGCTACAATGGGACAAAGCATTGCGAGAAGTTCCTTAATAATAGAAGAGGGAAACCATCCAGTGACACAATTGGAATCCATGGAGACTGTCATCAATCACAGTCACTGAACAAACAGATCAGTTAGCTCCTTTCAGTGTGGTATATTCCGATCACAATAACAACTGGATTGGATTGAATTCTGGCATAGCAGGATATTGGTCACATCTCCCGTCACCAATTGCTCAAGTGAAGTTAGTTATGAGGGAGAATGATGGATATTTTCTTTTCGCAGGCTAAATGATTCTGGTGTGTTATTCATTTGCAATGTTGTAACCACCTGAACCTCCCACCATCACCTCCAAAAACACAATCTCGATATTGGAGTTAGCGTGCTCCCCTCCAATAGAACAGGCCCCAAGCAATAGATTGGCAGTGGGCAGGAAGTGTGGATTTGCCTGGGCATTCCTCTAATTGCTCTCATAAGGCAAATTTGTATCATCAGCGCACAATGCGCTTCTCCTTAATACACTTTATTGGTTTCAAAACAGTAAGCGTTACATTTACTGAATTCAGTCCATAGTGAAATGTGGCATGTTGGCACAAAGCTGGTCCCTTTACAAGGTTATGTTGTTCGTGATACTTTTTAAAGAGGTTCTAAATTATCAATATGTCTGAATTCTAAAAGGTTTATTGGCGTCCTTTTGTTTATACATAACAATAATGCCGAAGGCCGACAATTTTTACGTCTTTAAAAAGAAGTTTGAATAATCAAGAAGACGTGGCCAGCTCTCAAGTTGGACAGGTCGGTTCAGTCTGGGATTAGTTGAGTGAGCTGAAAATGTGTTGCTGGAAAAGAGCAGCAGGTCAGACAGCATCCAAGGAGCAGGAGAATCGACGTTTCGGGCATGAGCGCTTCTTCAGGAATCCTGAAGAAGGGTCCATGCCCGAAACGTCGATTCTCCTGCTCCTTGGATGCTGCCTGACCTGCTGCGCTTTTCCGACAACACATTTTCAGCTCTGATCTCCAGCATCTGAAGTCCTCACTTTCTCCTATTAATTGAGTGAGGGTCACAGTTGAAATTGGATGCTCTCCCCTGCTTCTGCCCTTCTGACTTCATAACCTGTAAGCCAGAAGCCTATAGACAATGTTTCAGGTCAAGACAATGGTCAAAACTATTTTGAGTTTGAAAGGATCAAACAAAGTAATTTTGATAGATTGATAAGAGCTTTAAAAATCAAGCAAATCTACGATGCTCGTCGAGAGACAATTAGTTTGGAGGAGTCCAAAAATGCTTGCCTGATATAGTGCAAAATCATTTGGAAGAGCAGAGAGTTGAAACAGCAAGGTTAGCAGCTGAAGTGGTTGATGATTATGAATTGACCCATACAACACAGCTTGGCTTCCAGAATCAATTTCAGCCCATGAGGGATACAAATTGGGCCAATGATAAATCCTCACGTGGAAAGGGAATGGAAGATCACAGTGAAGATCATAAGAACAACTTATTATAGGATAACAAGGAAACCCGTGAAGAGCACAATGAATTTAGAAAAGTTCCGGTGTTTTTATTGCAATAAGTTAGGTCACATGAAATCACTCTGTTGGTTAGCTAGGGAAAATAAAACAGATGTAGGAAAACAGGATAAGCCTGGGAGTTTTGTTGGAGCGGCAACAGAAAGCACAGTGGAATCTAGAAAGCTGCATCAGAGTGTCAAGCTTATTGGAGGTTGGTTAACGAAGAAGTGCCGGATCTGGTTATAAAATATACTGACCAAGTTTATTCACATAGTCCATGAGCAGCAGGTAAAGAAAATGCGATATTAAGGGACACAGGATCCTCTCAGTCTGTGATGCTGAAAGATGAGGAGATATGTACTCCGGAAGGATTATTTCCAGAAAAGGTACTGCTAAAGGAAACTCATGGTGAGACTGAAAGCACAAAATTACGTAAAGCAAGTGCAGAATGTCAAGAAGAGTGTGGAGAAATTGTGGTAGGAGTGTTGGACACACTGTCAGCTCCAGGAATACAAATTGACTTTGCGAAGTATACAGCTGATGTACCTGTTGAAATACTACCTACTCTGATTGAAAAACCAGCAGAAACACGGGCAACTGAGCAATACAGGAGTCTTATCCTGTAATCTTTCCAGATTGTGGGGTAACAAGGTGTGAATATCACCAATTGAAACAAGCGAGAACAAAAATGTAAAGATAAGGAAACTGAAGTGGCATTAGCAGACACTTTATTCCAACAGTTAGTTGAGACAAAACAGGAGCAAACAGGGTCTCATGCAATATTTTTAGCTCAGCTAGACTAATTAAGTTACAGCAGAAATATGAAAATTTAAAGCTGTTATAACAAACATGTTTGTACATTAGGTGTTCTGAATGTATCACTGTTTGTTATTACCTTCCAAATTATGTCCTAATGAGAAAATGAAGACTATCACATAATCAAAGAGAGGAGAAATGGGCATTAATGCATCAAATTGTATTGCTAATGCAGTGTAGAATGGTGGTGTTGTGAGTGGAGCATGAGTGACTACCTAGAGGGCATTTATGAGTGAGAAAAACACAGGCTGAAATACAAAGACATTTTTACACACCTGGACTGCACCAGCATGTAGTTGAAGTTTGCCAGGTGTGGCATAGATGTCATGTAATTGGAAAATCACAGGTGTTAATAAACCTGCACCTTTAATAATTATTCTTGCATTTGAGGAACCTTTTACAAGAGTCTTAATTGACTGGTTAGGTCGTCAACCTCAAACAATAAAGTGGGAATCAGTACTTCTGAATAATAATGGATGTATCGACTAGATTTCCAGAGGCCATTCCCAGATGCAATATCACAGCTAAAAGGATTGTAGAGGAATTACTCTTTTTAAAAAAAAAGATACGGTCTACCAATAGAGATACAGTGAGATCAAAGTTCAAACTTCACATCCAAACTATTCAAGGAAGATAAGGGCCACTTAGAAATAAAGGAATTCAAATGTACTGCGTCCCATGCAAAATCGCAGGGAGCAATAGAAAGGTGACATCAAACATTAAACACCATGTTGAAGGCTTTTGGTCAGGATTATCCTGATGATTAGGGTAAGGGAATTCTCTTTGTACTTTTTGCGATCAGAGATGCATCAAATGAATGCACCAAAGTTAGTCCATTGGAATGAGTTTTTGGGAATCAAGTGAGAGGACGGTTAAAATTGGTTAAGGAGAAATTAGTAAATCAGAATTCAAAGGCCACACATTTGGAATAGGTCTCAAATTTTAGGTAACGAATAATAGCGCTGAGGAGTTGACTCGTCAGAATTTAAAAGTATTGCAGCATGCAATGAAACAGGAAGCGGATAGGAAATCAAACATTTGCAATTTTGCTATTGGAGATAATGTATTAGTGTTAATTCCAGTAATAGGTGAACCTTGAAATGCAAGGTTTAGTGGACCTTATCAAATGCAAAGGAAATTGAGTGAGGGTATTTTGATAGGAACTCCAGACAGAAAAATTCTCACAGAGTGTGTCATGTGAATCTGCTCAAAAGGTATTTTGACAGGGAAGGAAAGCAAGAGGAGAAGGTGCCAATGATAACAACAAAGAAGGAAGAACCAATTTAGAGGATTCATCCAACACCATCTACCTGCTAGTATCAAGCCAATTTTGTAACTGCATTGACTTTGCAATTGTCCAAACATAACCATTGGCGCTTTCTGGCTTTGGCACCATAGCTCAGGGTGAGTTCCAGTCACAGTAACTCACTCGATTCTGCCATCTTGGAGCATATATTCAAACTCCTTCTTAACCTGTGCCAACTTTAGAGGGTTATGCCTAAAAGGATGTTTCTTAATCGTAACAGCATCTCCTATATCTAGGCACAATTAGGTAAGTACTTCCCAGTTAATTTCTGCATATCTCCCCATGTGATAGTCATAACTCGTTCGTTTCGATTTTTCTCAGGAAGGTAACAAAATAATTTATCTCAATTTTAGACTACTTCCATATTGTCCAATTTAACTTGAGTAATATCCAATGAGATCTTGAGCAACTGGGAAAATGGGCTGAGGATTGGCAGATAGAGCTTAATGCAAATAAAGGTGAGATGTTGCATTTTGTTAGACAAAATAGGGCAGGATTTATACCGTTAACGGTAGGGCATTGGGGAGTATAATCAAACAGAGAGTCCCAGGGTGCAGATATATAGTTCCTTGAAAGTGGAGTCGCATTTAGACAGTGCAGTGAAGAAGACATTTGGCACGCTTGCCTTCATCGGTCAGAGCATTGAGTGCAGAAATTGGGACATCATTTTGTGCCTGTTCAAGAGAATGTTAAATCCACATTTGGAGTACTGAGTACAATACTTGTCGCCATGTTATAGGAAGGATGTTATAACCTGGAAAGGGGACAAAAGTATTTAAAATTATGTGACGGAGATGGGAGGTTTTGAGATAGTTGGAGAGGATTGGATTTTGTTCCTTTTGCATAGGAGACTGAGGGGTGACCTTACAGAGGTTCATAAAATCGTGAGTGGCATGGAGAGGATGAATAGCAAAGGTGAGCTATTCCCAGGGTGAGCGTGTCCAAATCCAGGCAGGATAGGGTTAAGGTGAAAGGGAAGAGATTTAAAAGAGATCTAAGGGCAGCTGTTTCTCCCAGAGAGCGCTACAGCGACATGCAGCGAGATGTAAGAGGAACTGGCATTGGTGAGTGCAATTACAACAATTGAAAGACAATCTGATGTGTACATGAATAGGAAAGGTTTGGAGGGTTATGTGCCAACAGCAGAAATATAGAATTCGTTCAGTTTAGGAAACCTGGTGAGCATGGATGAGGTGGGCCGAAGGGTCTGTTTGCACACTGTATGACTAATAGGCTATGACTTGCAAATTCCACTTTCATCACTAATTCCTCATTGCACTCAATTCATTTCCAAGTCAAACCTCTCTGTAAATACCTTCAATGATACAACTCTATGAACTTTCTTAAATACAAAATTCCTGACATTGATGTGGTGCTGTAGACCATAGCAGAAGCAGTATTATATTCAATCACAATCTGTAACTTTTTGACTGGGATAATCCCTCAGTCTACCATTAGCACCAAGCTGAAAACTCTGACATCTCCCTCACAAAGCCGAAAATTACGTCCAATTCCCATGAGAAGAACAGTTACAATCTGACTAATTACCACACCCTCGGTCCCATAATGTCACATTAGTGGTTGTTTTTCTAACAGAGCTGTCAAGCAGCACAGAAATAACCCGCTCATTGTGATTTCCGATAGGTCACCATGTGGAGATGGTGTTGTTGTAGAAATGTCACTGGATTACTAATCCAGACCAGCCTAATGCTCTGGCAGCTGGTGGAAGTTAAAAATAATTAATAACATATCGAGATTTAAAATCTGGTGTCATTAATAGTGACCTTGAAGCCAATGTTGATTGTCAACACCAGTTTCCTTCCCGAATGTACTTTCAGGAAGTGAATCTCCTGCACTTCCTTGGTCTGGCCTAAAAGTGACTCCAGACGTGTGATAAACTCTTCAATAGTCTCTAAAATAGTCAAGCAAGACACTCCAATGTATCAAGGTACCCCGAGATTTGGAAGGATAAAACCAACAGAAAACCCGGTGTCAGAAAAGGAAATGGGAAACACAGTCCTGTTGACAGTGCAGAGATCTCCTTTTTAACATCTGAGAGCTTGTAATAGTTGTATTCCAACTGTCTCCTGATCCCTTTAGTGTCCAGAAATTCTTATTTATATTCGGTGTCCTGGCTTTCACAATCTTATGTGGGAGAGAACTCCCCAGGTTCACCAGTCCCTGAGTACAGACATTTATTCACATCTCAATGCAGAGTGACCTACCTGTACATAGTACTGTGGCCCCTTGTTTTTGATGTCCAAGCCAAGGAAATTATCAGCTCTACTTCCAATGTGTTGGAGTTTTATATATTTCACTGAGATCTCCACTCATTTTCCTAAACCCCATGGAATACAGGTCCAGTCGCCTCAAACTCTGCTCCCACAACAAGCCTGTCACCTAAGAGATCAGTCAAGTCATCCTTCACTGCACTACCTCAATGTCAGGTTTGTACTTTATGAAGTGAGGAGACGAAAATTGCACACAACACTGCACAATGTTCGAGATGGGGTCTCAATAAGGCCCTGTCCAGCTTCAGTACAACACCCATACTCCTGGACTCAAATCGCCCTGAAGTGATGGCCAATACACCATTTATCTTCCTACCTGCTTTCTTTGCTGTAATATTGCTGTCAGTGACTGGTGTACAGGGAGATCCAGATACTTTTCAATATTACAGATCTCCACTTGGTGGGTTTCCGCACACTGGTCAGCATGCTAATGCCATTTCCAGCATTGATTTCTAGGTTAAGGACTCACTGCCCTGCACTGACTTCGAAGGTCTGCACAGAAGAAACAAATAAAGAGCATAAATACCTTTAAAGGTCAACATGTTTCAACTAATCCCTTTTCAAATGATAAGATGCCGTTCTATTGATCCCCCACCAAAATACACACCGTCACATCCACCCCCATTGCTCTCCATCTGCCATGAATTTGTCCAGTCACTCCACTTGTCTCAATCATCTTGGAGCTTTTTTTGCATACTCCTCACCCACTCACAATCCGACCTCATTTAGTGCTGTGAACAGACTGGGAAATGTTGCATTTGATTCCCTCAACTAAATTTTTGGCATGCATTGGGAATAGTAAGGGTCCAAGCACCGATCCCTACAACACGCCATGATCGCTTACTTCAAAACATATTGATTTATTCCTGTTCACTGTTTTGTAAAGTTTATCTGTCCTCTGCACATTTGCTCTGCCACTCATTTCCACATCATCTGCAATCTTTGAGACATTACACGTGGTCCCCAACTCTAAATCATCGATGTAAGCTGTGAATAATTGCGGTCCCAGCACTGATCTCAGGGGCACACCTGTAGTCATTGATCAGCAACCAGAAAAAACACTCATTTAATCCCACTCTATGTTTCCTGTTTGTTAACCAATCCTCTACCAATTCTGGCACGTTATTGGTGTCCTTCACTGTGAAAACCGAATAAATATCTGTTCAATTCCTCGGCTATTTCCTCACTGAATCTCCCTTCTCACCCTATAAAGGACCAATGGTTAACTTAGCCATTCTTTTCATTTCATATATTTTTAGAATCTTTTTCTGTTTTTTTTTTATGTTCTGAGGTAGTTTACTCTCATAATCTATCTACCTGATGTTTCAAGATAGTTTTTTTTTTGTTGCTTTCTTTTAACATTTATAGTTTTCCCAATCTTCTAGTTTCCCATTGGTCTTTGCCATTATTTATGCCATTTATTTTATTTTGATAGCCTCCCTTATTTCATGAGACATCCATGGCAGCTTACCCTTTTCCGACAATCCTTCCATTTCACTGTTATATGCTGGTGCTGACCATTTGGAAAAACTGCTTTGAAAGCCTGCCACTGTTCATCAATGGTTCCACCTTAAAATTATTTCTTCCAGCCACCTGAGCCAACTCCTATTGTAGTCTCCTTTGTTTCAGCACAGGACCCCGGCATTGGAATTTATCTTCTCACCTTCCATCTGTACTCTAAATGCAACCATACTTTCAGTCCCACTAATATCTCCCAAAACACTTATTTACTAACTTCATTCTTTTTCTCTCGTGACTTAGGCTTTCCAGTCTTGCTGGGAAGATTCGATTTGTTTGGTTTGTTTTCGCCTGTGAAGACTGAACTGAAGTATTTGCTTCATAGTTCTGCTATTGGCCTGTTCTCTATTCTCCTTCCTCTAGGTTCAGACTGTAACGAAGTCTGCACGTGTTTTCTCTAACTTTTCCATTGACATTTCACTCTTATAATTCTTACAAGATTCTCTTCAGATACCCATCAATTCGTGTCAACACCATACAATCACTGGAGCATAGTCCTTGTACTATCAGAAATGCAACATGCTCTACAGTAGTCCCACTCTCCGACATGAAGCCCACAGCTGTGAATGTTATGACACTTCCAGACCTTGTCCAAGTCCTATTTAGAAGGTATGAGGTTACCAGGACAACTCCACCTCAGGAAGTACATTGCAGATCCCAACACCCTCTGGGTGAAACATATTCCGCAAATACTCTCTTATCCTCAAACCCTTCACTTTAAAAGTGTCCTCCCTTGTTCTTGCCCCTTTGGCTAAAAGGAACAACTGCTGTGTATCCATCCTGTCCAAGACCCTCGTAATCGTATCCTTCTGAATACGTCCCCTCAACCTTCTCTGCTCCAAAGTAAATAACCTGAGCTTATCCAGCCTCTCTTCATGGCTGATATGTTCAATTCCCTGGAACATCCTGGTGAATCTCCTCTGCATCCCCTCCAGGGGAACCAAATCCTCCCTGCAATGTGGCTCCCAGAACGCCACAAAATATCCCATCTTGGCCGAACCAAAGTCCCGTATAGCTCTTATGATCTATGCCCCGATGAGTCAAGGCTATTTACTGTTCCCAATGCCTTCTTAACTCCACTACTACCCTGGCCAGTCACATTCAGGGATGTGTGGAGAAGCAGCATATTAGCTTCTTTGTGTGCTGCTATTCATTGAGTCCTCCCCTGTCTAGTTCTTTCTTCCAAAGTGCATCACCTCATATTTATCAGGGTTGCATTCTACCTGCCATTGATCTGCCGATCTGACCATTCCATCTCTATCTCCCTGTAAGATAAGGCCTTCCTCCTCACTGCCAATCACCTGGTCAATCTTTGTGTCGAACATACACTTATTTAACACACTTTACCTCCCCCCTCCACATTCACATCTGCATCATTTATGAATACCACAAATAATAAGGGATACAGCACTGGGGTACACCGGGGTCACAGGTCTCCAGTCACACAAACAGTCTTATTCCACCACCCACTGTCTCCTGCCCTGAAGACAATTTCAATGTCATTTACCAAGTTACCCTTGATACTATGGAATTGTACTTTCTTTTTCAGTTTTGCATGTGAGGCTTTGTTAAAGGCGTTGCTGAAGAAAAAAACATATAAACAACTTCCTAGAAAAAAATCAATAAAATTCGTTTGGCGTGACCATTCTCTGACAAGTTCATGCTGACTATCCCTGATCAAACATTCCCTGGTTATTCTGTTCTGCATGATGTCCTTGTGGAATACCTTGGGATTCTTGCTCTCACTTGTCAATGCCCCTGCTTTCATTACTCCCCTCTGTGTGATTTTTTTTAAAATGTTTCATTTCGATTACCTCTCATTCTCTGAAACTCTCTGGAACACAGGCGGAGTTCCCTCATCAGACCACTTGCTACCTGAGGGATTAATCTCCAGAACGTCCCAACAGACCTTACAATGTTTGTATAAATAACAGCCATTGTCTGTCTTTCATTAAATCATTCTAATATACTTTTCAAATTCACTGAAACCAACTTTATCCTCGTATCTTAATGGCGTGCACGACGCAGGTATGCACGAGTAATATAAGAAACAAAACTGCTTTGTATTCAGATGTCATTTAAATTCAAAATATTAAGCTTACTATTCCCAAAAGCTCCTTTACAACAAAGTCTTTAATTACCTCTTCTGATCACACATCAGTAATTCCAAAATAGTCTGATATCGAGCTCGGTGGTCAACATATTGTCAAAACAACCCATCTCATACACCATGAAATCCCTTTTCCCAGCGTTAACATTCACTTGTTCAGATATAACTTGAAGCTGTCCATTATTACTGCAGTACCCACAAACGTATATCTAATTTCCTGTTTTACAACATACCCAACATTTGTATCACAATTTTGACTTTGATATATATGACTCTCGTCCATGTTTGCTGTTTCAAAGCTCCATCTTACCAGCTTCCCTGGAATCTGAGTGACGTGGGCTCTGGGGAGATTAACGGTAGATTCAGGCGAGATGTTTGGCAAGGCATATCTCAAAATTGATATCATCTCAACACACCTGACATGTTCTTCTCAAGTGTCATTGTGACATTATCACCAGATCTTCCGTTATGCTGGTGGAGTAGAGAAGGACAATGATCTTTCAGCAATGCTGTGTATTCCCCAGAGAGCTGTGACTGCTCTAACCTGGGTGTGGACCTTACAGTAGGCTGGCAAAGTGCTGCTGTTGCTGTATAGGGTCTCAGTGAGATCACATCTCGAGTAGTGTGAACAGAGTTAATTTCCTCACTGAGGAAAGGATATTGGAATTAACTCGAGGATTGTTCCCTCAACTAATTTCTGCAAGAATCTCTACAGTGTGGAAGCAGTCCATTTGACCCATCGACAACACACTGATCCTCCGAAGACCATACCATCCAAACCCCACCACCCACCCCAACCAATCTTTATAACCTGGCATTTTCCAATGACTGATGCACCTAGCCTCCACATACCCGGACATTATGGGTAATTTAGCGTGGCTAACCACCTTACCTACATGTCTTGGGACTGTGGGAGGAAATTGGAGACTGTATTTGAACATGAATCTCTGGTGCAGTGAGGCAGCAGTGTTACCACTGAGCTACCCAATGTGAGCAACACAACTTACCTGCATATTTCAGCTCTTGAAAAGTGACAGTCGAATAGGGAGATTCCATAAGTCCCCAAAACTGTTGTTGAGCGACAGGAGGAGGGCATTGAGATCTTGTACGGCTTGGTCAGGAACAGGAGCAGGACATGCAAGCCATCGAGACTATAATATAGGGACAGCAGGAGGATATTCAGCCTAGTAAGTGTATAAAGCAGGAAAAGAATGAGTCCAATCAGCCACTCATGCCTTTTACACAGCAATTGGAGCAGATCTTTCACAGTCTTGTGCCTGTTACATGGGAATTGTGAACGGAAACGTAGAGGTTATAGAAAGCAAAGAACTTAGAATAACCAGCTTCTCTAGGGAATGAAAAATAATGAGAAATTTATTGATAATGAAGGCAAATTGTTAGAATCCGTTATGAAGGAATTATTGGCAAGATATTTTCAAAGTCAAGACACAATCCAGCACGGTCAACATAGCTGTATAAAGGATAAATCATGTTTGAATGATTTGACTAGCTTTCTTAAAAATTGACAAACAAGCTGGATAATGGGGATCATATAGATGTGTTATACCTGGATTTCCAGACAACAGTGTGTAACGTGCTTCACAAAAGATTAAGATCCACGAGAAGATCACATGGGGAAAGGAAAGATTTATTTGCTAAGAGAGACGATTGGCTAAACAATAAAAAACTATGTTATGGAGCAGCTGGGACTGGGTCAGACAAGGTCAAAATTCACACGACAGTAGGTTTTAGTGCAACGGGTTTATTTGAAAACACAAGCTTCCATAGCGCTGCTCCTTCATTAAGTGTTAGAGAAGAGGACTACCTTAAATACAGAAGTTATAAGGATGGGACAACTCATGCGCATGAAAGGTATGCACCTAGGATGGCTCTTAAATCCTTCATCACTTAGAATGAAGGTTCATGTCTTGATTGATTAAATGCAAATCGCAGAATTTATTTCAAATCACTGCTTGGAGATACCTTCAGGCATTATTGATGTAAACGAGGTGACCCCTCCGGACAGACAATGAATTTCTGGCAAGAGGTCTTGTTTGGAGTCTGTCTGTGTCTTCGCCTGGAGTCAGATTGGGCTTGTTCCCAAAGTACGAGTTCATAAAATACAGCATTGACTGACTGCCTCCAAATTTTATGTTTTTGCAACAAAATAAAGTGTATCTGTAAATGCAAACGTGCACATGCAAATTCACCCCACAAATTTATACGTGCATACATATGTGTGTGAAGGAAGGTGTCGGTGTAAAGGGCAGAGAAACAATATGTGTAAGTGAGAGAGACTAAGGGGGTATGTGTGTGTGAGTAGAGGATGGAAACAGAGTGGATGTGGGCATGGGTGTGACAGAGCAGAGTGTGCGTGTGCACATGTGAAACAGGAGGATTATGAATGTGCATGTGTGTGGAGCGGGTAGGGAGAGTTTGCATCAGTGTATGTAAAGTGGAGAGTGAGAACGTGTGCTTGCCCAGGCTAAGACACAGACAAATTTGGCAGATCCATTTCCCCACACACTCACTCCGTGGTTTCAGAGCTTCCCCTCTCTGCAGCCTCTGCTCCATTGTTATTCATGTTGCAGACCCAGATGCTGTAACTACAGTCCTCATGCTCCATCGAGAGTTGGATCACCAAATCCTCAGGTCTCCCTGAATGTCTGAGGTCGCTCACAGCACAACCTCCAGCATACCATCCCCAGCAGCTCCACTATCTTTTCAATAACAGGAGACAGTCAGAAGCCCCCGAGCTACGAGTTCGATGCCTGCTCCTTTACAATAATATTCGAGGAGCTTCCTCGTGTAACTGACCACACGATCAGCTGAGAGGGACAAACACAGGTGTTCCGTGGACAGGCACAGATCAAATTTCAAAGGCGTGAGTCAAAGCTACTGGAATCCCCTGCCCTACATGGAACACCACCTGGGACACAGTGGGAAGTGAACAACAGCCCGACACACACCATTTCAATGTTTTTGAGCTTCCTAATGCCAAAAACCAAAGACAGGGAAAGATACAGAAAGAAAAAAAAACAAATAATTAATAAACAAATAACTTCGAGAAAATATGGTTAAGGAGGCATGGGAATGGACGTAACTGGAGAAGAGAGAAAATGATGGGTCAACTCACAAGAATGCAAATATTGAATAAAGACATTGCCAGATCAGCTGGAATTTCCATTGCCTCAAATTCTGAATCTGACGCACAGAACCAGCCCTGACACCATAAACTGGGACAAGGTAATAGCCAGGATGGAGAGCTGTGCAGGCCGTGCTCATGGATTACTCCCTAAACTGGACTATCTGCCCAGCATTGCGAACCTTTGCCAGTATATTGCAACTCTTCACCACTACCGTCTGTCTCCTACCTTTGAACAATATTTATATCCATAGGTCATTTCTCCATATATTCATATGAACCAACCGTGTTAACCAGATGCCCATGCACAACATTATTAAACGCCTTACCAAAGTCTATATTGACAATGTACACCTTTCTCCCGCAATTAATCATTTTAGTCGCTTCTTCAAAAAAACTCAGACAAGTTAGTGAGACACAATATCGCTTGCACAAAGCCATGTTGTAGATCCCTAATCAGTTATTACCTTTCAAACTACCTGCAGATCCAATGCCTCATAATCCCCACCAATAAATTACCCACTACTGACATCAGGCTCACTGGCTTTTCCCTATCACGCTTAAATCTTAAATCATTTAAGTTATGGCATCACATTAGGCAACCTCTAGTGTGGGATATAGGTAAAGTAGTGTTACTTCCGCTATTATAATTACTTATGCAAGGTAAATGAACTCACACCAGTGTGTAATTGTTTTAACCAAGAGATGAGTCAACAAGAATGGAAACTGTGTGAAGGAAATACATAATTGTTTTTGAATTAGCTGAAATGTGCCTGTAAAGAATAATAGATGTTACAGACAAATAGATAAGGTGTTGTTGAGGTGGGGGGAGGGGGGGTGGGGGTGGGGGTTAGTTAAGCCAGATATGCTTGCACAAGGACTAGGTATTAGCATCTGTTTCCCACTTTTACAGAAACACAAGAACAAACCCCAATTAAAAGGTCATAAAGATCAGTATGGTTGGGGAAGGTACAGATGGAGGGGGTAGATAATGGTAAAGAAAGGATATACTTAACAATGGGCCACAGCGGGATGAGGTCAAACGGCCTTGTGAGGCCAGAAATAAGCATTTTGTCACAGACAAGGCCGGATAAGGCAAGGGATAAACAGGAATAATGGGTGTTGGTCTTCGAGAAGTGGAAGATGTAAACGGGGAGGAGCAATGGAATAAATAAATAGGAACCAAATTACATAAATATCGTGTATTAGTTGAATTCAGTGTGTGTGTGTCCCTGCCTTGTAGACAGTGGACATCACATCCTCTTGCAAGGGTAAAATAAAGGACACTACTGATTCAGATTTTGTCTCGGACTGAAATTATTGAAGTGAGTGAACTTTGTTTCTCACATCTAGTCTTCTGGCACCTCACCTGTGGCTATCAATGATACAAATATCTCCACAAGGGGCCCAGCAATCACTTCCCCAGCTTCGTTCAAAGTTCTAACAAACAACTAATAACGTCGTGGACATTTATCCACATTTGTACAATTTAAGACCTCCAGCATCTCCTCCGTAATACAGACACTTCACAAGATATCAGTATGTTTTTCTAAGTTATCTTGCTTCCATATCGTGCACGGTGAATACTAACACAGAACCAGCCCCATCTCCTGCAGTTCTGCTTATCTGTGGCCTTTCTAATCTTGAAGGAACCCTATTCTCTCCCTAGTTATTCTTGTATCCTTAATGAATTTATAGAATTGCATTAGATTCTCCTTAACCCTATTCGCCAAAGCTATCACATGCTCTCTTTTTGTGTTCCTGATTTCCCTCTTAAGTATACTTCTGTGGCCTTCAGACTCTTCTAGTGATTCGCTTTAAATCAGGAATTAAGAAGCTAATGATGACCATTTTGATTGTCAGAAAAATCCATCTGGTTCACTAACATCCTTGAAGGAATCAATCTGCCATCCTTACCTGGTCTGGTCTACATGTGACTCCAGACCCACAGCAATGTGGTTGACTCTTAACTGCTCTCTGGGCAATTAGGGATGGGTAATAGATGCTGGCCTAGCCAGCGACATCCTCAACCTGCGAATGAATTAAGAAAAAAAAACTTTGTTTCTTGCTGTCTGTTCCTGACACATGCTTCCCTGTTATCCGTGACCAGAACCTCAATTTCTCCAGTCCTCCCGCGTTCCTTCCACCTACCAGCCTGACCCTCACCCTAACAAATACATATTACCTCTGTGCTCTGGACATCTCATTTTTGACGGTTTCCCCCTCTCAACTGGCCCCTTACCTGCGAATATATGTCCCAATCGACATTGGAATGTTCTTGATTAATATCATCAATTTTTTTTTTAACAATATAGAACTTTAAGCTTTAGACACGATTCGTCCTTTTCTATCACTATTTTGAAATTATGATGACTTGCCATAAAGTGCTCCCCCTCAACCACCCCCCTCCCACTGCCTTATTTCCAAACGGTAAGGTGCGGTTTAGCTCCTTCTCTGTGATGGAGACCATTGGACAAGCAGCTGCAGCTTTGTAACTGGGATTGGGGTCAGAAGAGTCTTCGACTTATTGGGCTGAATCTAACAATAATTTATCTCAGTGCCATTTTCATTGAGTATAACAGAGGGAGGGCCCGTACGAGGCTGAGATAGTTCCCTGGTGCTATCTTATCAAACTCACCTCATTAACTACCCACCCCACCACATGGTGTCCCTCTCAGTCAATGCCAGCCGATTCCCCATCATGGCTGGAGGTATTCACCATCGCCCGGGTGCCCCTGGATAATCCGTGATCCCTGGCACTGGTGCCATATTTAAAAGGCCAATGGGCACACGGTTGAGCTTTCTCAGTTTGGAGCTGCCCTGCACAGTTTACGCTGAGCATGGCAGATAAGAGCCAATTACACCACGGTTTGTCGACAGGGGCATGAGGTCCTGATGGATGGGCGAGTACCGAGGGGGACAAGTGTCTTCCAGGAGGGGGCCACACCACAAAACCCCCCGAGTATGGTCTGAGCTCACCACCCAGTTCATTGCAGTATCTACAATCTGAAGAAATCTCCAGCAATACGGGACAAGCATCAATAACTTTCCTCCCTCTGTAAGGGTAAGGGTCACCCCCACGAACAAGGCTCGTTCTCCACCACTCTCACTGCTGCATTCAGCACCTTCCCCCCTCTCTCTTTCCCCTCTACTATATCTCCATCACTAATAGCACCGCATGGGTACAACACTGTGGACGGACTCCCCCTGGCCACGTCACCATCTCCCCTACTCACCCACCAGCCCTAACAGCAGGGACACTCACTCCCATATTCACTCCTTCCCTTTCTCACATTCCAGGAGAAACAGCCTGGAATAGTACAGAAAGGGACAAGCCGGGTGGTGGAGTGCCCGATATTCGTCTCCTCCGAGCCCCCCCCCCCCCCCCCCACTCGCCAGACCTGTGTGTCTGTATTTGATTCTGTGAGTATCTTTCTGTAGGTGCAGGTCTGACAGTGTCTGTGGTGTTTAAAATGACACAGTCTTTCCCTCAGCTGCCTCCCCACTCTACTGCAGTGACAGCAGCAGAGGGTAATAACCCTCAAGGATTTAGTCTGGGAGGAAAGAGGGCAGCAGCTCACAGCACCATCCACATTGACAGCATCATCAACACACACACACACACATTGCTGGTAGATGGAGGGTTGCAAATATACTTGGGCCTGTCTGAATGGAAATTCTCACCACTGAGTGAACCATTTTGTCAGGAAATGAGGTGAATTCACTTCTCATTTTATGACTTGCAATGCTTAAAAGTTATGCGAGAAAGTATTGAAAAGTCCTCAAAAAGCCACAATAGTAGTGGTAATATCACAGGAATGACATTGCTCAGAATGACATGAAACCGTTCTGTATTTTCAAAGATATTATTTGAAAAACTAAACATCCGTGCAATGTGAGGCAATTACAGTAAAAGATTTGTTGCCTTCTCAGAGAGTAAAAAAACTCTGCCACTGATGCAATGGTGTGGGGAGACCAGCAGAGGATAGTATTGTATTAACCTAATCACAAAACTCAGTGTTCTGCACTGCTGCCTCATAGCGCCAGGCACCGGGCTCGATTCCAGCCTCAGGCGACAATCTGTGTGGAGTTTTATATTCTCCCCGTGTCTGCCTGGGTTTCCACCGGGTGCTCCTGTTTCCACCCACAGTCCAAAGGTGTAGATGTTCGATGAATTGGCCATACTAAATTGCCCATCATGCCCAGGGATGTGTAGGTTAGGGGCACTAGTTATGGATAAACGTAGGATAGTACTTGAACGGGTCTGGGTGGGTTACTCTTCGAAGGGTCAGTGTGGACCTGTTGGGCTGAAGGTCCTGTTCCCCCACTGTCGTGATTCTATGAACTCTATGAACCATAGGGACAGACAGAGAGAGAGGAGGACGGAAACTTTGATTCCAATTTCAATGCACTTACTTCAAATACAGAATTGCACAGCGCTGCAGACACAAACTTGGATACTGGCACTAATATACACAACACAGATCGAGATACGCACACAGACATGGACATTTAAACAAAAACACATGAACATTCCCCCGCATACAGGCACACACGGTCTTTAACAGAAAGATATATACGTTGTTTATTAATAAGTGATCAATGGTCAGTCGGAGAAGGCAGGACAATGGCATTCAGAAATATTTTTTCTGCGATCAAATGCCATGGCAGTCTAGATGGGCTGAATGGCCTAATTCTGTTCTAGTGTTCATTGTTCATATGATCCTGTGGTGCTGGAATTGTCTTTCCATGGGGTAAGTGGAGGCTAAATTTGATAAGTATTTGATTTTGGTAAATTAATATGGACAGGTTTGAGGGGTTGAGTGGGCGATATTTGCTACTAATTGTCGACTCCTTATATATCAAAAGAATGGTGATTGGTTTGAGGGGAACACATTTGAAAATAAGGACCCTCCGATTCCAGACTGAGACAGGGATATTCCTTTATTTTTAGGGTTGTGTGCTCTGTGGTGTTCACATCCATATGGAGCAGTGAAGACTGAGTTACTGAAAACACTCAAGGTTGAGTTCCATAGATCTTTGATGAACAAAAGAATCCATGTTAATTGGGAACAAACAGGAAGAGGATGTTTAGTTACAATCACATTGACAATGCACATCCTGAATGGTGCAGCAGTCTAGGGGGGCTGAATGGCCAGCTGTTGCTCCTAACTCATGTGTTGTGCTCTCAAGCACTCAGTAATGTTACAGAGATAAAAAGATCCCATTCAGCCAGTCAGCATCATTATAATGAGACAGAAAGAGACCATTCTGCCTTCTAAGGATTTATGCACGAATAGATTGAGGTCATTCAGCCTGCTATGTACATTACGCAGTGTAGGATGAGGCCATGTAACCTTTCTAGCCTGCTGCTCAGCAACAGGGGAAACCCAATTAACTATCAGGGAATAAACATTCGGGATAAATGTTTATATTTAGGTTGTACAGTTGTAACTGTGTGGAGTTCCTCGGAGATCAGTGTGAGAGTATCAACTATTTACAATTTATACCAATGAGTTGGATGAGAGGACTGATTGTCTTGGAGCTCAGTTAGCTCATTCACCAAGGTAGTCATTTAACTGGACATGGAGATTCTGCAATGGGATGCAGATGGGAGGTTAGTGTGCAAAACCTTGGCAGAAAACAGTATAATGTGAGTTAAGAGAAGTCAGTGTTGTGTTGAACAGAGAAAATAACAGTAACCTACTTAAATGGAGAGAAAATCACAGAACTCATTGGTACAGAAGGATTAGTGCATTCCGGTACATGAGCCACAAAATCCTAGTCAGCAGATTCAGCCAATAATTAGAAAAGGGTAAGGAGATCAGGAGGCCGTCATTCAGCCGCTCAAGCCCCTTGTAGAGAAATAGGAGGGTGCTATTGACGCCCCAACAAGACAAACCAATGAAACAGAAACTGCACGGATAGACTGCTCCATGCCATTCCTCCTGGCTCCATTGCTAATGGTACACAATGAATACATTAATGGGGTTTTTTGATGGTGAGGAGGGAGGACATCTCCGAGAAGGCAGATCAGTATTCCCTATCGAGGTCAGAAGCTGTTGGGAATGGCTAAATTATTTAGGAGTTAAGCATTGCAGCTGCTGACATGTTTGTGAACAATGTGACGTTCAGTGCAGGGTCACACACCAACTGCACATTGGGGTGGTGAGAGTTCATTCAGAGCCTGAAGCTCTCTGTCAATCAACACGGGAGCTCCTCCGAGGTACATTAATTACCAAGATGTAGGTACCATGGGCAAAATGTAATTTCTCATGCCATCAATTTCTTTCTGTGGACATGATGTGTGTTGTCCATAATCTTCAAGTTTCACTGCAGCCAACTCTTATTCTCTCGCCGTACTACAAATTAAACAACCATTTCCTTCACACTCTCCTCATGTTACCATCATCCCTGAGATTATTTTGATAAAACTCCTTTGTACTGTCACTGTGATTAGGAGATCATTGCTTAAAAAGGAGAGAAAGTCTGTCCACAACAGCCAAAATACTGCATCAACAACACTCCACAACTGCAGGGAGGTGTTTTTACTCCTATACGTGATTAATTTTGTAATGGACGCTGGAATTCCATTTCCTGTCTTGATTAATGGAATCCCGTTCGTGACGTATGACTAAGGACATTCCGGTCCTTTTTGCCAAAAGCACTCACCCAACCTCTCACCTTCTACTAAATACAACATGAAAAAGACTGTATGTGTTGTTCATGATGAAATAATTTCTTTTCAAAACAAATATCGGTGTTCCAAACACTGATACATGTGATACCCAATGAGCAGTGGTCTTCTGTACAAAGGAGGACCCTAGTCTCCGTATTCTCTCCATCACCCAATTCTCATTCCACGTAGGATATCCCCCTTTACCCAAGGACTGTGACTTTCTTCACTCACCTGTGTGACACCATGTCAAAATTCTGAAAATCCAAGTGCACCATTTCTAGTCCTTCTCATTCATCAATGTCACAACCATCATCCTCCACAAACTCCAGTACATTTAGCAAAGATAGTTTTCCTCTCCTGAATCTAGGTTGACGCTGCTCAATTATATCGTTATTCTCCAAGAATCTAGTTACCATTAATTACAAAAAATGTTCATAGTTTCCTCACAACTGACATCAAGTTATCCACCAGTTGGTTTTCTGTTTGCACTCTCTGTCCTGTTTAAAATATTTATGATCACAATAGTGACGTTCCAGTCTTCAGGATACTTTGCATAATTTAAAGAGTTTTGACCTCCTTATATACTTAAGGAAACGGCAGGACAGAAGGAGACCATTGATCCATCACGTCTGCACCAGCTCTGAAAAGAGTTGTCCAGCAAGCTCAATTCTCGAGCCCTATCTCCTATCTCTGCAACCCTCTAAATTCGTCACTCATCTGGTCCAGCAGCTTACCAATCAACAACAAAATGAGTTTTTTCCAGTACTTCGACTTTACTAATTCTAAATTTCTTAACTTGCTCACTTTCACTCGTCACCCTGTTCTCTAATATTTACAAAAAAATGTTCTGTTGCTTCCTCTGTGGCGACAATACCAACGTATTCACCTCACAGGACAGATATGGCCTCTGTCACCTCGTGAATACATGAGACAATGGGACTCTGGCATAATGGATATGTTACCCACTCCAACTTGGCAAGTTCCAGAATCAAAATAGATGATGGACATTTTGAGTACAGTCCTCTCTCTGGTGTGAGACTACAGGTTATACTGGATGAGGTTACACAGCTGTGTGACCTGCTCATTGTTGAAATAAACTGGCTTCACACTTTGTACTTGGAAAAACTTCAAAATTGGGAAATATTTGTGGAAATCTCAGAAAGGATACTGCAGTATCCTGCTCCTCCCTATGCAGTCTCTGCAGACCCAGATACCCTGTAAAAGCTATCCTCATACCTTGCACAGGGTAGAGACACCAGGCCCTCAGGTCTCGCTGAATGAATGTAGCAGCTAACAACACAAATTCGAGAAAAGCATCCACCGAACCACCACTGACATTCCATTGACAGGAGCAAGTCAATACTTATATACATGGAACAGTGTTGAAAATGCCTACCTCTCCCCCATTTCTATTCCTGGCTGATAAACCGTTACATGACTGTGCAGTCCCAGTGACATAAAATATGAATAGTTCTGCTCTCCATGAAAGTAGTTGACAGTTTTCTGTACCTCAGTCACGCTAATAGCAACATTGCTATTGCTGCTGGAGATACTGGCGGGGCGGAAGGGGGCGGGGGGGATGGGGGCGGGGGAGTGGGTAATGATCTAGCAGGATTTTCCATAAACTATTACTCCAGTGACTCAGGTAATGACTCAAACCGGAACTTCAATTGAGCCACAGCAGATGGTGGAATTTGAATTCAATAAATATTTGGAATTAACAATCTAATGAAATATTGATGATTGTTAAAACTAAGAACACCTGCTTCACTAGTGGCCTTCAGGGAATGGAACTTGCTCCTTTCACTGTTCTGGCTGCCAAACCTGCTCCGTTTCCCCAGTACTTCGTTACTTATGGTTTAGATCTCCAGTATCTTTCTTAGCTTGTTTTAACTTCTATTTGTGTTATTTTATGGGACATTAGCCCATTGCATCTGCATTGACCCTCTGCAGAGCATTGTACGCAGAGCCACCTCACACCCCACTCCTGCATTTCCCATGGCTAATCCACCTCCTACCCTATCCCTGCATGGCCCATAGCTAATACACCTAGCTGCACACGATTGGTAATTTAGAATGGTCAATCTACTGACCCGGATTGGACTGTGGGAGCAATCTGGAGCACCTGGAGGAAACACTTGCATGTGTGAAGAAAATGAAAACTCAATACAAATAATGTTGAGGGTGGAGGAGGGAGAGACCCTCCCCCCAAACCGGTTCCCTGGTACTCTGAGACAGCTGTGCTAACCACGGATACACCATGCTCCCTCTATCTCCCCCATACACCCCCCCCAAACCGGGTCCCAGGTACTGTGAGACAGCCGTGCTAACCACTGAGACTCCATGTCCCCTTCCCTACACTCCCAAACCGTGTCCCTGGTACTGTGAGTCAGTCGTGCTCACCACTGAGAAACCATATCCCCTCCCCTTTGCCCTCCATCCCCCCTAAACCAGGTCCCTGGTACTGTGAGACAGTCGTGCTCACCACTGAGACTTCATACCCCCTTACCCTCCCCCCCCAAACCGTGTCCCTGGTACTGTGAGACTGCCGTGCTAGCCACGGATACACCAGGCTCCCTCTCCCTCCCCCATACCCCCCAAAACGGGTCCCTGGTACTGTGAGACAGCCATGCTAACCACTGAGGCATTATGGCCCCCTTCAACTCCCACCCCAAACCGGGCCCCTGGTATTGTGAGACAGCTGTGCTAACCTCTGAGACAGCATGCCTCACTCCCCCTCCCCCCACAAACTGGGTCCCTGCCACTGTGAGACAGCCGTGCTAACCACTGAGACACAATCCCTCCTCCCCCTCCCCCCAAACCGGGTCCATGGTACTGTGAGACAATCGTGCTAACCACTGAGACATCATGCTCCCCTCCCCCTCCCCCCCCCCCCAAACCGGGTCCCTGGTACTGTGAGACAGTCGTGCTAACCACTGACACACCATACCACTCCCACCCCCTCCTCCCAATGAATCACTGTGTTGGGAATTCTGGAAAAATGCAAATTTGTAATATAAACAGAAAACAGTGGCAAAACTCTGCAGATGAGCCAGTATCTGGAGAGAGAAACCGAGTTAGAATATTAAGCCTGATATTACCCTATTGGGAAAAACTCATATTCGACTCAATAAGTTAAATCTGTTTCTCTCTGCTCAGAACCTGTTCAGGTTTTCTAGCACCTTCAACTTCCTTAGCCTTTTGGACCGTGGATATTTGTCTGATCTGAAAGGGAACAGTGAAGCTGCCTTTTCTGTTGGCTCTCGAGTATTTGGTTATGGCTTCTGAATGAAAAATTTAAAAATATGAGAATGAATACCATTACACATTATGAAAATGCTGAACTCCGTGGCACTGACACCACACAATCCGTAAGTAACTAACTGAATTAACGATTCCAAGTGTTATCAATGTCTTGTCATGCTCCTGATGTCACTGGCATCACACTCATCCAGCAAGGTCTTACCTTTCCGAAACCTCAGATAAGAGTGTGTAAACATAAAATATCTTGTTTTTCTTTTAACCAGGACATATTCATCCAGGGTTTTGGAAGGCACTAGCAAGGGCAGAGTTCATTTGGCGTCCACAGTAGCTCTGGAAATTGCGCCAGAGAGCTGCCTAATTGAAACTCTTCAATCCAAGTAATGCAGATACACACAGAGCTGTTGTTGAGACATTCCAAGATTTTTAACAACCGATAATGAAGTAAGAATAAATTAGTTCTTCGTCAGAATCGCATGCAACTTGGAAGATACCTTGCAGAGACCGCTTTTTCCATTGTTCCCATTTCCAGTGCAGAATTTTCTCTGATTACCATTAACCACAGTTTTGCTCAGGGACTTTGATTCCACCCTCAGTCAAGTCCTGCTTCGATTGAAAGGGAAGTCACTCTGATCTCAGCTCAAATTACACGGGACGATCAGTTGAAAGAATAAAGAGCAAAAGGCAAGAACACTGTTTGTTAGAACAATGTCCTCGCAATATTCCAAAGAAAATTGATACATGGTCTTACGATTCTGTCAGAAGTTGTTTGTCCTGTTGGTGATGAGGCTGTTTGGATAAATGTTGTGACAGACGGACAGGAGGAAGCTCCAGTCTGTACCAACACTGAACAAAACTATCCTGTTCACGGTGCATCAGATAGTGGCAAACATCCTATTGTCTGTTGCTATTGCACATTGATCATTACAAACTCATCATTCACTGATGACCAGTAGTAGCACATAAATCAGCAGATTCCAGCATCTAGTGTGAGAGCAAAAAGGAAAGGGAGGGTCTGGGGAAGTGGTGTGACATACAGTGCGAGAAGTGTAAAGGGAGATGGTCAGTGGAAGGGTATGCAGCATCAGAATGGGCAATACAAGGGAAGTAGGAGGGTAAGGATCGAATAGGAAGGGAGGATGAGGTGTGCCAGAAGGCGCATCATTGGCAGGAAAAGCATAGAGTTGGAAAGTGAGATTGATGGACAATCAACATCACTGTTCAGGATAATTGGGATCTGATTTCCTTTGAAAATTAAGATAAGATTTCTCATACATTTTTATTAACACTCGATTCTTGTTCATATTGTACAATCACTCTCTATCTCAATTAAATGCAGACAGCATTTTCTTTTTCCCCGAATGCATAATTTCAACATGATGTCACTTTTTAAAACAATATTCAGAACGATGGGTCCTTGTTCTTTTAATTTGCTTCCAATCCAACGTAGAAACGAGAAAGCGATTTGATCTTCTATAGTGTTTATAATGTAGAAATTAATTTAATCTTTACCCTCATCACTCTAGCTCTTTCAAACAAATTAAATGAATGATCCTGCGTCCATCCTGCAGATGAAAAGAAAACTCTTCAGCTCTGACTATTGTAGCGAATTTCTTACAGAATAAGCTGCAGGCCCACATCGAATTGAACTGTCGCAGTGCACAGTTCCAAAAGCTAGTCCAAAATTAATGACATACAAGTCTTTTGAATAATACGTGCAGAGGGGTGGAGTGTAAAAGCAGAATTCAGCTCCATGTCCAAAACATTATTTCTGGCTTCCTCATAAAAGACCTCAACTGCATCACGCTGCAAATTCACCAAAATATGAAAAACAAGAGACTGGAATTCACAATTCTTCCTCTGAAACAGATCTGTAGAACAGGTAGAGGATCAAGGTTTATAACGGATATTCATAAATAGAACATAGAAAATAGAACATTACGGCGCAGTTCCTTCAGCCCTCGATGTTGCGCCGCCCCGTCAAACAAATCTGAAGCCCATCCCACTATTCCATGTACGTCCATATGTCTGTACAATGACGACTTAAATGCACTTAAATTGGCGAATCTACTACCATTGCAGTCAAAGCATTTCATACCCTTACTACTCTCTGAGTCAAGAAACTACCTCTGACAGCTGTCTCATACCTATCTCCCCTCACTTTAAAGTTGTGTCCCCTCATGTTTGCCGTTCCCATACTTGGAAAAAGCCTCTCCTGTCCACCCTATCTAACCCTCTGATTATCTTGTATGTCTCTATTACGTCACCTCTCAACCTTCTTCTCTGTAACGAGAACAGCCTCAAGGCCCTCAGCCTTTCCTCGTAAGCCATTCCTTCCATACCAGGCAACATGCTAGTAAATCTCCTCTGCAACCTTTCCAAAGCTTCCACATCCTTCTGAGAACGTGGTGACCAGAACTGTACAAAATACTCCAAGTATGGCTGTAACAGAGCTTTGTACAGCTGCTGCATAACCTCCTGGTTCCAGAACTCAATCCCTCTATTAATAAAGGCCAAAACACTGTATGCCTTCAAAACAACCCTGTCAATCTGGGTGGCAACTTTCAGGGATCTGTGTACGTGAACATCGAGATCTCTCTGCTCATCTGCACTCCCAAGAATCTTACCATTCGCCCAGTACTTTGTATTCCGATTACTCCGTCCAAAGTGTATCAACTCACACTTGTCCACATTAAACTCCTTTTGCCACCTCTCAGCCCAACTCTGCATCCTCTCTATGTCTCTCTGCAACCTACTACATCCTTCGTCACTATCCACAACTCTACCGACCTTAGTGTCGTCCACAAATTTACTAACCCACCCTTCTAAGCTGGCATCCAGGTCATTTATAAAAATGACGAACAGCAGTGGACCCAACACCAACCCTTGCAGTATGCCACTAGAAACTGGACACCAAGATGAACATGTTCCATCAACTACAACCCTCTGTTTTCTTTCAGCAAGCCAATTACTGATCAAAGCTGCTATGTCTCCCACAATCCCATTCCACCGCATTTTGTATAATAGCCTATTGTGGGGAACCTTATGGAACGCCTTGCTGAAATCTAATTCCGCCACATCAACCAGTTTACTCTCATCTACCTGTTTGGTCACTTTGTCAAAAAAATCAATAAGATTCGTTAGGTACGATCTGCCCTTCACAAAACAGATCTGACTGTTCCTGATTATTCTTTGCTAGATGGTTATAAATCCTATCTCTTCTAACTTTTTCCAACACTTTACCAGCAACTGAAGTGAGACTCACTGGTCTGTAATTACCAGGGTTTTCTCTACTACCCTATTTGTACAAGGGAACCACATTTGTTATCCTTCAGTCCTCAGGCACTATTCCTGTAGGCAATAATGATTTGAAGATCAATGCTAAAGCGGGCAATCTCTTCCCTTGCTTCCCAGAGGATCCTAGGATAGATCCCATCCATCCCAGTGGACTTGTCTATTTCCACACTCTGCAGTATTTCTAATACCTCTGCCTTGTGAACTTCAATCTCTTCTAGTCTAGATGCAAGTACTCCTGTATCTTGCTCACCAACATTTTCATTTTCTATCGTGAACACTGTCGAAAAATATTTATTTAGTGCTTTCCCTATCCCCTCTGACTCCACACACAACTTCCCACTATTATCCTTGATTGGCCCTAGCTTAACTCTCGTCATTCTTTTATTCCTGACATACCTATGGAAAGCCTTAGGGTTAACCGTGATCCTATCCGCCAACAACTTCTCATGTCTCCTCCTGGCTTTTCTGAGCTCTCTTTTTAGGTCTTTCCTGATCGCCCTGTAACCTTCAAGCGCCCTGAGTTTTCACATTTTGTTCTAACATAAGCCTTCTTCTTCTTCTTGACCAGGGATTCCACCTCCTCAGTAAACCATGGCTCACGCGTTCTATAGCTTCCTCCATGCCTGACAGGTGCATACTTATCTAGGACACACAGGAGCTTTTCCTTGAATAAGATCCACATTTTTAATGTGGCCATCCCCTGCAGTTTCCTTCCCCATTATACGGTTCCTAAATCTTTCTTAATTGCATCGTAATTTCCCTTCCCCCAGCTGGAACTCCTGCTCGTAGAAGTACACCATCCCTTTCCATCACTAAAATAAACCTGACAGAACTGTGTTCGCTATCTCCAAAGTGCTCACCTACTTCCAAATCTAACACCTGGCCAGGCTCGTTACCCAGTACTAAATCTAAAGAGGCTTCGCCCCTTGTAGACCTGTCTACATACTGTACCAGGAAGCCCTTCTGCACACACTGGACAAAAACTGACCCATCTATGTTACTCGTACTGTAGTGATCACAGTCAATATTTGGATAGTTGAAGTCCCGCATGACAACTACCCTGCATCTCTCAGTCCTATCGAGAATCATCATTGCTATCCTTTTCTCTACATCTCTGGGAGTATCCGGAGGCCTATAGAAAACTCCCAGCATGGTGACGTCTCCATTCCTGTTTCTAACCTCAGCCCATACTACCTCAGTTAAGGAGTTCCCAAACATCCTTCCTACAAATGTAATATTGTCCCTGATCGACAATGCCACACCTCCCCCTCTTTTACCATCTTCATTGTTCATACTGAAACATCTGAATCCCTGAACCTACAACAGCCATTCGTGTCCCTGCTCTTTCCATGTTTCCATAATGGCCACAGCATCGAAGTCCCAGGTACCAACCTACGCTGCCAGTTCACCCACTTGATTTCAGATGTTCCTTGCGTTGAAGTACACACAATTTAAACCAGGTTCTCACTTGCCAGTGTCAGATACTTGATTTTGGAACTCCCTACTCTCATCCTCTTTTGTACCTGCCTTACAATTTTGGTTCCCATCCCGCTACTGTATTAGTTTAAATCCACCTTAATCACTTTAGCGAATTTCCGACCCAGGATATTGGTACCTCTGTTGCTTAGATGAAGACCATCCTGCTTATAGAGGTCACACATACCCCAGAAAGAGCTCCAATTATCCAAAAACCCGACACCCTCCTCCTGCACCATCTCTGTCGCCAAGTGCTCAACTTCTTTCTCTCCCTATTCCTCACCACACTAGCATGTGGCACGGGCAGCAAACCAGAGAAAACAACTCTCTTTATCCTAGCTCTAAGTTTCCATCCTGGCTCTCTGAGTGTCTGCCTCAAGTCCCCATGTCTCTTCCGACCTATCTCGTTGTTGCCAACGTGGATCAAGACTTGGGGCTCCTCTACCTCCCCCCGAAGAATCCCAAAAACACGATCAGAGACATCACGGACCCCGGCAGCCGGGTGGCAACACACCAACTCTCTTGTCACCACAGAACCTCCTATCTGTGCCCACTAGCTATCGAGTCCCCAATGACTACTGCTCTGCTCCGCTTCCCCCTTCCCTTCTGAGCAGCAGGTGCCCCACTGCTTTCCCCGGTAAGTCATCCCTCCCCAACAGTATCCAAAACAGTATATCTATTGTTGAGGGGAATGGCCACAGGGGATCCCTGCACTGCCTGCCAGTTCCCTTTCTGTCCCCTAACTGTCACCCATCTGTCTTTTTATTTTATCTGGTAAGTGACTACCTCTCTATAAGTGCTGTCAATAATCTCGTCTGCCTCCGGAATAATCCGAAGTTCATCCAACTCCAGCTCCAATTCCCTAAAGCGGATTTCGAGGAGCTGGTGTTGGGTGCACTTTCCACAGATGTAGTCAGCAGGGACACTAGTGATGACCCTTACTTCCCACATTCTGCAGGAGGAACATTCCATTGCCCTAAACTCCATTCCCACTATTCTAACTCCCGAAGTGACCACTGAGAAAAAGGATTAGGAAATTACAAAGTTAACTTACCTTGTCAATCTGGCTCCCACAACTTTTTTTTTAGGTTAGAGGAGGAGGATATGTGAGAGATACTACCCTACTAGTGTCTCGGGCAACGAAACCACGCAAGTATAAACTGTTCTACTTACCCTTCCCAGAAGTCCTTTGATCGCTCCTCCCTCGCTGGCCTGAAGGTAAGAAGTTTCAACACACATACCAGCCTTCCCGACAATCACGTTACACCAACGTCACCTCCTCCCGGCTCCCCCCTGTCGCTGCTCTGAACTGTTGATGATATTAATGTGGGAGATGGGGAGGTGGGGTGGGGGGAGAATGATAAACAATGTTGTGGATGACACAACATTAGGCCAGATGGGTCACAGTGAGGAGGAATGTCTTAGGTTACAGGAGTGTACAAACCGATTGTTCAGATGGCCAGAACAATGACCGATAAAAATTAGCACGGACATTTGTGAGATGCTTCACTTTGGAAGAAGTAACAAGACAAGAGAGAACTCAAACCATGAAGATAGTCTAGTCTTGCTTTTGGAGCAGAGAAGGGTGAGGGGTGAACCTGACAGAGGTGGATAAGAGCATCGGAGGTATGGGCAGAGTGAACAGACAGCAGCTGTTCCTCTTAGTCAAAGAGTCAAAAACAAGGGACACATGTTTGAAGCGAAAGAGAAGATATTGAGATAGGATGTGGGGAATCCGTTTTGAACCCAGAGGATGGTTTGTGTCTAGAATGCATTGCCTGGGAGGGTGGTTCAGTAAGGTAACCTCACAAACTTTATAAAACACTAGCATCAGCACTGGATGGTGCAGACTCGATTGGTCTTGTCTTTATAAATGATTCCATGTAGTGGCAGCCATGAAAGCTCTGAAACATTTTGAAGCACCAACCAACGGTACTTGTTGGTTTGTTCTGGCGAACTGTGCTCAGCCCATGGAGTATCAGCACTTATGCAACCTAGGACAGCACAGCCATCTGTTAGTATATCCAGGATAATCACATGCTCAGTGCAAGCATCGTCCCTCCAAAGCAATAACATAACTCCAACTGTTTGACACCATTATTTTAAGGACACCAATAACATAGATACAGACTTCCCTTCATTACTATATAGACTTGTATCTGTAAGGTTGCTATTTCTCAGAAAAATAATAAACGCTATCCTATATGTTTGCTTTGACAATGAGACAGTTTTCCTGTTTGCCTGCGAGCACCATCCACTACCAGTAATATTTACTCCCAGCTAACCCATCACATGAGATGCATTGCTGGTACTCCTTCCCACCAGCCACTTGGACGGACCAACATCAACTGGACTGGAATGTCTCAAGTGCAATTAATGCTGGTCTAGCTCCATTAAAATCCCAAATGAATTGAACGACAATCTGATTTTCTATGATTATTGAAAAACGGAGAGTCTTTTTTTATTCATCTGATGAGTTTGCCACTGTCTTTATCGTTGTGTTATCTATGTCCATGAAACCATTTTGTACACACATTAAAAGAGCAAAAAAACGCTCAGGTCACAGATAGAGTCATAGAATCATAGAGATGTGTAGCATAGAAACTGTCCCTTCGGTCTAACCTGTCCCTGCCGACCACATATCCCAACCCAATCTAGTCCCCCTTGCCAGCACCTGGACAATACCCCTCCAAACCCTTCCTATTCATACACCCATTCAAATGCCTCTTAAATGTTGCAATTGTACCAGCCTCCACCACATCCTCTGGCAGCTCATTCCATACACGTGAAAAAGTTGCCCCTGACGTCTCTTTTCTATCTTTCCCCTCTCACACTAAATCTATGCCCTCTTGTTCTGGACTCCCCGACCCCAGGGAAAAAAAGTCTTTGTCTATTCATCCTATCCTATCCATGCCCCTCATACTTTTATAAGCCTATATAAGGTCACCCCTCAGCTTCCGACGCTCCAGGGAAACTGCACCAGCCTGTTCAGACTCTCCCTGTAGCTCAGATCCTCCAACCCTGGCAACATCCTTGTCAATCTTTTCTGAACCATTTCAAGTTTCACAACATCTTTCCGATAGGAAGAAGACCAGAATTGCACGCAATATTCCAACAGTGGCCTAACCAATGTCCTGTACAGCCGCAACATGACCTCTGAACTCCTGTACGCAATACTCTGACCAACAAAGGAAAGCATACCAAACGCCTTCTTCATTATCCTATCTATGTGTGACTCCACTTTCAAGGAGCTTTGAACCTGCACTCCAAGTTCTCTTTGTTCAACAACACTCCCGTGGACCTTACCATTAAGTGTATAAGAAGACAATGCAGCTTTTAAGCAAAAACGGCCAGGGCATTGTAGGCTATAGGTCTTCAGATAACTGGGAATAATGTACATTGGTGTTTTCTGGCTGGCGTAGATGTACTGGGCTGAAGGGCCTATTTATATGCTGTGTGACTATCACTTTAATTGTTGAAAACAAAGAATGTAGTCTCACTATTTCCACAGCTTGTGAGCATCAAGTAATGAGGAATGCAATTTCCAATGTCACACATCATACCGACTTGAAGCTATCAAGTAGTTCAGAAACCTGTTTCTCTCTTTGTAACATAGCTGTTAGTGTTCCTGCACGATTTGAATCCCCGCACCACAAGACTCCCTGGGGTTTATCACCATATTCTGAATAGAAATTACACATAGGCAAGAGAATGCTGGCCTTGCTAATGAAACTCACCTCACAACAAGAACTGAAAGGAATGAACAGCATTAAAGTAATCCTTCGTCCCAATCTGATTTTTAAAGCAGTTTCAAGGCAGGCTTTCACTTTGCGCTATGCTCCTGACCTTTCTCCAATACCATTAAACTTCCCTGAGGGCTTTTGAGTGTTGTTTAAAAGTCACATATGGAAAACCGTGCCCAATAAACTGAAAGGAAATGTCTCCATGATCATGAGAATCATCTCATATAACTTTTTTAGTATCTAAATTCAACAGAAATGCAGAAACTAGCATCAGGGGTAAGTCACCAATACAGCTCCATCATGCGATAAGATTGTGGATGATCTGTTTGTGACATCATTCACACATTCCTCCTTTGCCCTTAGAATGATAGTACGTCATTCTTAGTCAAGTGTCTAACTGTTTCTACCTTAGGAATATTCAATGTTTTATCCTCCATTGCTATCTGGGAAGAGAGTTTACAAATACTCGAAATTTTAAGAGGATTAAAGCATCTAACATCTTCTTAACTGAGATAACCTTCAGTTTTATAGTCCATCCACTCCTGGTAATCTCTCACACAAGCTGAAATATTGTTTCAGAATTCAACTTGAAAAGAATACTTGGAATATTCTGGGGTCACCAACATCACATGTTGTTCGCCTAAACACCAGAAGATCCAGAGTCAGTCAGTTCAAGATTTCCACCTGAAATAAATGTTCCACACAGGAGTCAGTTCAGTGAATCTTCTTTGGACTGATTTGCATGTCATTATTACCATAGTTCTCTCGATGTAGTATTGCCACTACTCTGCAAAACTGTAGAAAATCTTCCCTAATTTTGAATGTATTCTGTTTTAGAAAATGTCTACATTTATCTTACCTCTCTCAAACCCTTATGCACACATAAAGTTTTTATTTTGTAATCCAGGTGCCCGGTTCTTCTGCGCCCCGAGCCAATCTCTCCATTGAAATTATACACTGCCTTTCGATTCAACCCGCCAACATCTTTGAGCGCAAAGGCAATGCATCCTACAATGTTCCATACAACAATATTTTTCTGTTCACTTGACACACCTTAATCTCTTTTCGACTCAAGTCCTCTTCATATGATGCTTTTCTAACTGTTTCAAAAGTCTGCATTGTTCCATAGCACTCACAGAATATTTGGAAAAAGAATTAGATTGTGGCCACATTCCAATTGAATTGACAATGTAATATTTTTAATTACTGTCTAAACTATGAACTTATGACAATGCTAAAGTGTTTTTCAGTCCCATCACTCAGTTCCCAAAACACAAAGTAGGGACAGATGGTATAGAATCTGTGTGGTTAGAATTGAGGAATGGCAAAGGTGAAAAACCATAGTTGGAGTTATGTACAGGTTCACAAACCGTAGTTAGGAGCAGGGGCGGATGACACATCAGGAGGTAGAAATGATGTGTAGGAAAGGCAAAGTTACAGTGATTGGGAGGATTTCAATGTGCAGCTGGACTGGGAAAATCAGGATGGCAGTGGTTTGCAATGAATGGAATTTGTGGAATGCCTACGAGATAGGTTTTTGGAGCAGCTTATGATGCAGGCAAAGAGGGAACGGGCAATACCGGATTTAGAGTTGTGCACTGAGGCAGACCTGATAAGGGAGTTAAGGTAAAGAAACCTTTATGAGGCAGTGATCATAATATCATTGAACCTACGCTTCAATTTGAGAGGGTGAAGATCGAATCAGAGTTAACAATATTACCGCTGAATAAAAGCAACTACAAAGGCATGAGGGAGGAACTGGGGTAAATTGACTGTGAGAGTCGGCTAGCAGGAAAGACAGTGGGATAGTAATGGTGGGAGTTTCTGGGAGTAATTCAGGAGACACAGCAGAGACTCATCCCAAGCTAAAAGAAGCATGGTATAGGGAGGATGAGGCAACAACGGCTGACAGGGGAAATCAGGGTTAGCATAAAAGCAAAAGATAAATCAGATAAAATGTTAAATGCCAGTGGGAAACCAGTGGATTTGGACGTTAATAAATACCAATACAGGGCAACAAAATAAGAAATAGGGGGAAGAAGTTAAATATGAGGCTAAACTAGCCAGTATTATAAAAGATTGTAAAAGGTTCTTTAGATATGTAAAGGGCAAAAGAAAGGCAGAACTGCCCATTGGTTGCAGAATACGACGCTGGAAATATAGTAATGGGGAGCAAATAATGGCTGAGAAACTGAACAATTATTTCACATCACATTTCACAATGAATGACACGAATAGTATCCCCAAAATTCAAGATAGCGAGGGGAAAGAGTTTATTAGGAGAAGTTGCTCGAAAACCTAAATGGGTAAATAAACTTGACCAGCTGGACAATATCCCAGAGTTCCAAGGGAGATAGCTGAAAAACTAATTGAGACATTTGTGGTGATATTTAATGAATTTCTAGAATCAGGGAGAGGCTCAAAAGACGAGAAAGTTGCAAACGTGACAGCCTCTTTAAAAAGGGAATAAGGCAAAAGGCAGAAAGTGACAGACAAATTAACCTAACCTCAGTCATGTGTAAGATTCTAGAATCCATTCTGAAGGATGAGATTCTGAATACTTGCAAGTGAAATGTAAAATTAGGCAAAATCAGTATGGTGTCATCAAGAGGACGTCATGTCTCAGAAATCTGTAAAAGTTATTTGAGGATGTAACAAGCAAATGAGACAAAGGAAAGCCATAGGATATTATCCACCTGGACTTCAAGAAGGACTTTGACAAGGTGCCACAAAAAAAAGGCTGCTGAGTAAAATAAGGCCCCAGTTTGTTCGAGGTAAGTTATTAGTGTGTGCAGAAGCTTGGCTATCTGGCAGCAAGTAGAGAATGGGGATAAAAAAGTCCTTCTTCGTATAGCAGCCGATGACAACTTGTGTTCTGCATGGTTCAGTGTTGGGACCACAACTTTTTACTTTGTGTATTAACGATCTACATTAAGAAACTGAGAGTATTCTGGCTAGGCTTTCAGATGATACAAAGGTAGGTAGAGTGACAGGCAGCATTGAGATGGCAGGGAGGCTGCAGAGGATTTAGAAAGGTTAGGAGAGTGTGCAAAGAAGTGGCAGATGGAGTTCATCTTGGGAAAACCTGAAATGATGCACTTTGTGAGGAGGGAGAGAGGCATGGATTATTTTATAAATAGGGAGAAAATTCAGAAGTCTGAAGAGCAAAGAGAGTTGTGAGTTCTAGTACAGGATTGTCTCAAGGTAAACTTGCAGGTTGAGTCAATAGTTAGAAAGGTGTTGCATCTGCCGCACAGTTTGTTTAAATTCTTCCATTCAGCAAAGGAACTGAGCCAACTCTTACAAACAATAATATTTGTTTATTGAGCACACTCAGTGTTAGTACAATAAAGTTTACTATAAAGAAATGAAAAATACTGCAAACTGTCTTATGTTTTAACTTAACTTTAACTGATTATGTACCACCACACTAGAACTTGGCCGGGCTCCACGTGGTGATGCCTTCTTACTCTTCCGATGGACTTGGAGTTGTTTTCTTTCTCAGTGGTTATTCTCCAGTTGCCGCACTCTGTGGGGTTTTGAGGTGATTCTTATTTTGAGATGACTTGAATATTAAAACAGGGAAGGATTTATGAGGTTTTACAAGGCTCTGATCAGACCATATTTGGAGTATTTTGCAATAGCATCATTAATATATATCGAGACAGATACATGAATGGGCAGGCAGCAAATGGATACAGACCCTCAGAAAATATGCGACAGATTTAGACAGAGGATCTGGATCAGTGCAGGCCTGGAGGGCCGAAGGGCCTGCTCCTGCGCTGGAATTTTCCTTGTTCTTCGTTCTTTATTTTTCATTCTAAAAATTGCAAGTTTTCAATTTATTGTATGTTACAATTTAATAACATAAACCATTTATTTATTTGACAGTGCATGTTAAATTATTGTCTTTTCTAAATTGCAGTCAGAATCAGACAGATGTATAGCATGAAAGCAGACCCTTTGGTCCAACTTGGCCATGCCAACCAGATATCCCAACCCAATCTAGTCTCATCTGCCAGCAACCGGGCCATATCCCTCCAACCCCTTCCTATTTATATCTCCATCCAGATGCCTTTTAAATGTTGCAATTTTACCAGCCTCCACCATTTGCTCTGGCAGCTCATTCCATACACGTACCACCCTCTGCGTGAAAAAGTTGCCCCTTCGGTCTCTTTTATATCTTTCCCCTTTCACCCTAACCGTCTGCCCTCTAGTTCTGGACTCCCCCACTCCAGGGAGAACACCTTGTCTATTTACCCTATCCATGCCTCTCATGATTTTATAAACCTCGATATGGTCACCCCTCAGCCTCCGACACTCCAGGGAAAACTGCCCTAGCCTATTCAGGCTCTCCTTACAGTTCAAATGCTCCAACCCTGGCAACATGCTTGTAAATCCTTTCTGAACCTTTTGAAGTTTCACAACTTCCTTCCGATAGGATGGAGACCAGAATTGCACGCAATATTCCAATGGAGCCCTCACTAACTTCCTCTACAGCCGCAACATGACCTTCCAAATTCTGTACTCAATACTCTGACCAATAAAGGAAAGCATACCAAGTGCCTTCTTCACTATCTTATCTATCTATGACTGTACTTTCAATGAACCTGTACTCCAAGGTTTCTTTGGTCAGCAACACTCCCTAGGACATCACCATTAGGAGTATAACTCCTTTAGAGATTTGCTTTCCCAAAATGCAACACTTCACATTTATGTAAATTAAACTCCATCTGCCACTCCTAAGCCCATTGGCCCATCTGATCCTGTTGCAATCCGAGGTAATCTTGTTTGCTGTTCTCTACACCTCCAATTTTGGTGTTATCTGCAAACTTACTAACTATACCTCTTATGCTCACATTCAAATCGTTTATATAAATGATGAAAGGTATTGGACCCAGCACCGATCCTTGTGGCACTCCACTGGTCACAGGCCCCCAGTCTGCAAATCAACTCTACACAACCACACCCTCTGTCATCTACCTTTGAGTCAGTTATGAATCCAAATGGCTAGTTCTCCCTCCATTCCATGACATCTAATCTGACTAACCAGTCTCCCATGGGGAACCTTGTCGAATGACTTACTGATGTTCAAAAAATCACATCCACCACTCTGCCCTCGTCAATCATTATTGTTACTTCTGCAAAAAATTCAAAGAAGTCTGGGAGACATGATTTTCCACTCACAAAGCAACGCTGACTATCCCTACTCAGTCCTTGCCTTTCGAAATACATATACTTCCTGCGCCTCAGGATTCCCTAAAACACCTTCCCACCACAGCTGTCAGCCTCACTGGTCTATAGTTCCCTGGCTGGTCCGTACCAACTTTCTTAAACATTGGCACCACATTTGTCAACCTCCAGTCTTCTTGCACCCCACCTATGACTATCGATTATATAAATATCTCAGTAACAGGCCCAGCCGTTCCCTGGCTTCCCACAGAGCTCTCTGTACACCTGATCAGATTCGGGGGATTTATCCACTTTTATACATTTCAAGACATCCAGCACATCCTCTTCTGTAATATGAACATTTTTGAAGATGTCACCATTTATTTCCCTACATTCTATATCTTCCATGTCCTTTCCATCAGTAAACATTGATGCAAAATACTCATTTATTATCACTCCCAACTCCTGCGTTCCATACAAAGGCCTCCAAGCTGATCTTGGAGGGACGCTATTCTTTCCCTATTTACCCTTTTGTCCTTAATGTCTTTGTAAAATCCTTTTGGATTTTCCTTAATTCTATTTGCCAATGTTATCTCATGTCCTTTTTGCCCTCCTGATTTATCCCTTAAGTATACTCATATTATGCTCATGTATTAAAGAAGAACTGATACTCAAAAAATACAGTGCGCAGATTACTCAAGAACAAACCACGACAAGCAGACCAAACACAGCCAGAAACCCTAACAACCTTATCATACATCAAAATTTTCAGAAATGACAGCCAGACTACTAAGACCCCTCAGAATCCTAGTAGCACACAAACCCACCAACACTCTCAAACAAAAACTAACAAACTTAAAAGACCCAGTACAAGCCATGGACAAAACCAACGTCATATACACAATTCCATGCAAGGACTGCTACAAACACTATGTAGGACTAACAGGAAGAACGTTAGCCACCAGGATACATGAACACCAGCTAACCTCAAAAAGACACGACCCTCTCTCCCTCGTAGCTACACACGAATGAAAAAAAAAAACACCATTTCGACTGGGACAACACATCTATCTTGGGACAGGCTGAGCAAAGACATGCCAAAGAATTCCTAGAGGCCTGGCACTCCAACCATAACGCCATAAACAAACATATAGATCTAGATGCCATCTATCAACCCGTCAGAAAACGAACAGGAAACGAGCTCACCACAAACCCCAGGAATCCCATCCAGGACAAACATATAAATAGAAAGCAGGAGACAACAGCTTTGCTTCACTTCTCGGTCGCCGCTGATGATGTTACCTAACCAGGTAATGAAATGACTGGATATCAAACCTGCAGATCAGCGAGCAAACCTACACCCGAAACATCAACCTGAGCTACAAACTTTCACAAACCTTGCATATACTCATATTGCCTTTTGTACTCTTCTAAGGGTTCACTCGATCTACCTTGTCTGTATCTGATATACGCTCCCTTCTTTTTCTTAACCAGACCCTCAATTTCTTTAGTCATCCAGCATTCCCTATACCTGCCAGACTTTCCTTTCACCGTAACAGGAATATACTGTCTCTGGACTCTCGTTACCTAATTTCTGAATGCTTCCCACTTTCCAGCTGCCCTTCTATCTGCGAACATCTGCCTTCAGTCAGCTTTTAAAGTTCTTGCCTAATATCATCGAAATTAGCCTTACCCCAATGTAGCACTTCAACTTTTAGATCTGGTCTGTCATTTTCCATCATTAGTTTAAAACTAATAGAATTGTTGACAAATAGCTGAAGCTCACACACTTCAGTGAGAATTAAATCGATTGATTATATATAAATGTGTCAGAATGATAATTCTATCGATTTTTCAATCGTTTGCTCACTCTGAATATGCAATCAGTCAGAAGTTAACCACTTTGTAAATGATATAGCGACATTGCATGCATTTGAATACTGGCATTCAATGTGTAACTGTGATCACCAAAATAATCAGACATTTTATTTTTGATATAAAACAGAACGCGCACTTTTTAATTTTGTGTCATAAAATGTTGTTGGGTGTTTATATTTTAGTTCCAACAATATAGAACCAATTAATTATTTTCAGAGATGATGCAATTATTGTTCAGTTGAATAACTGTAGTTCATATCTCATCGTTGCCCAATTCACAAACATGGTTCCTGATCATTGTTCAGGTCAGTAAACCCACCACGTTGCAATCATGACCGACATTAAAAATGGATTCCAAAAGGCCTGAATTCAGGCACCGTGCTACTGGACCTCACAGCTGCCTGTGACATGGAGTGAGATACTGGCCTGGTCCAGAATCTGACCAGAAAGATTCCAGCCTAGGTCAGGACAATCAGGAGGTCGGAGTGGAGTCGGAGTCGCATGAAACATCGATTCTCCTGCTCCTTGGATGCTGCCTGACCTGCTGCGCTTTTCCAGCATCACATTTATCAGCTCTGATCTCCAGCAGCTCCAGTCCTCACTTTCTCCTCAGGACAATCATTCAAACATTCCTTCAAAGTAAATCATTTGGATTCCACCTTGGGCACGTGGAACCTAGCCAACAGGCTATCAGTCATCATTCCTGATGAAGGGCCTTTGCCCAAAACGTCGAATTTGCTGCACCTCGGATGCTGCCTGACCTGATGTGCTCTTCCAGCACTGCTCTTATCTAGACTCTGGTTTCCAGCATCTGCAGTCCTTGTTTTTACCTATCAATGTTCTCAGTGTAGTTACAAATACTGTCTAAATTAGATACCAATGTTGATCAGGAACCTGGTCTTACACATTAATCTTCAGTCAGGGCATGACCCAGAGAGCATTGTCTGGACATGGAGTGTCAGAATCACATCGTATTGCTTACGGTGCTGACATCTGGCATGTTCCGCATACTTCCTACATCTGTTCCCTGGCCCAGACTGTGTGAAAGTTTCACAATTGACAGCTTTCTACAGCATCTTGCGTCTCACAGTGAATCTTCTGAAATTATATCCAATAATTTATGTCCCTTCACATTCACCAGTATCAAACTAAAATTGTACCTGCCTGTGGATGGTCAGATATTAATACATTGGTCACCAAATAGAATGTACCTGAAGAAACCAGGAGCTAATAATAAACTAAAAATCAGTTTAAATCTAAACTTGGTGGATTTTGTCTGGTCTAGGTAACCACATATATTGTGCTGGCACTCAACTGACTGTAACCATGTACACCATAACTGGAAGTCTTGGCCTCACGCCCCTTCCAGCTTCCTGACCTCACACACCACACTCCCTCACACATTCACCCAAACTGATGAGAATCCACCAGCTGAGAGAAACTTGGAACAGTACAGCGCAATAAGAGCCCTTCAGCCCTCAATGCTTTGCCGAACATTTATCCTACTCGAAGATCAGACTAACCTACATAACCTTCAATGCACTAGCTTCCATGAGACTATTCAAGAGTCTTCTTAATTATCCCTAATGTATCTGACTCTACTTCTGTCACTGGCAGTGCATTCCAACCCCACCATACTCTGTGTAAAGCAGCTACCTCTAACATCAGCCCTAAATCTTCGTCAAATCACCTAAAAATTACGCTCCTTGTAGATAGCCACTTCTGCCTTGGGAAAAGACTCTGGATATCCAGTCTTTGTCTCTCAACCTTTGTAAAAGTCTATCAAGTGAGCTGTCATTCTTCTTTGCTCCAGGGAGAAAAGCCCTAGCTTCCTCAAACTTTCTTCCTAAGACATGCCCTCCAGTCTAGGCAGCATCCTGGTAAATCTCCTCTGCATACTCTCTGAGGCTACCACATGTTTCCTATACTGAGGCAACCAGATCTGAACACAATATTCCAAGTGTGGTTGAACTACAGCTTTATTGAGCTTAGCATTAACCCCGTCGCTCTTAAACTCAATTCCCCATAATGAAAGCCATTCACCTTCTTAACAACTTTATCAACTTGGATGACAATTTTGTGGGATCTATGGACATGGACCCCAAGATCCCTCTGCTCCTCCCCATTGCCAAAAATCCTGCCTTTAAATCTGTATTCTGTACTCGAATGCAACCTTCTAAAACAAATCACTTCACACTTTTTAAGGTTGAACTTTATCTGCCACTTATTACCCCAGAGCTGCATCCTGTCAATGTTCTGTTGCAAACTACAACAGCCCTCCACACTATCCATAACTCCATCAATCTGCATGTCTTCTGTAAACTTACTAACTCACCATTCCACTTATTAATCAAAGTCATTTATAAAAATCACAAACAGCACAGGTCCCAGAGCCGATCCCTGTGGGAACACCACTGCTCACTGAGCTCCAGGCTGAATACTTTTCATCTGCTACCACTCTCTGTCTTCTATGGGCCAGCCACACCCGTGTCCAGACAGCCAAATGTCCTTGCGTCCCATGCCTACTCACCTTCTGAATGAGCCTACATTGGGGAGCCTTGTCAAACGCCTTGCTAAAATTCGTGTTCACCACATCTACTGGTCTACCTTCATAGATATGTTATTTTCACTTCTTCCAATAATTCAGTAAGGTTTGTGAGGCATGACCTGCTCCTGACAAAACCATGCTGACTACCTCTAATCAAATTATTGTTTTCTAAGTAATTGTAAATCCTGTTTCTCAGAATTGTCTCCAATACTTTGCCCACCACTGATGTAAGACTGACTGTTCGGTCATTCCCAGGGTTATCCCTATTCCCTTCCCTGAACAAGGGAATAACATTTGCCACACTCAAATCATCTGGCACCACTCTAGTGGACAGTGAAGACACAACGATCTTCACCAAAGGCACACCAATCTCTTCCATCACTTCCTGGATTAATCTGGTGTTTACACCATTTGGCCCAGGGGGTTTATCTATCCTTATGGTTGTACTTCAATCAGTCTGTACTTCTGCTCAACTTGTCTACACCCAGTCCAACCAACTGATTGACTGCTTTCCATTTCAGTGTAATATACAGAGCTGCCTTCCTGAGCAAGTATGGTTCACAACGTCCTGTGAATCACAGAATATAAAAAAGGAATGCACCAATTCCTTCCTGATAAAGAGCTTATGACAGAAACATCGACTCTCCTGTTCCTGGGACGCTGCCTGACCTGTTGTGTTTTCCAGGACCATACTGTTCGACTCTGAGCTCCATCAACTGCAGTCCTCACTTTCTCCATTACTGAGGACTATCCCCTCTGAACACTGAGCGGGAAATTAACCATCAGAAACTCATTGCATGTGGAGCTGACTGCTCAGTTCTGGAAAGTTGCACTTGATAAATACATTTTTAAAAAGAAATTACAATTCACAAATATTCATTCAGTCCCAGAGTTACAATTTGGTTCATGGTTTGGGCAGACTGATAACAAATAGTGAATTATTGAGGAACTCCGAGGTACAGAGTATTCCAGGTGTTATATTCCAGCTTACATTAATGCTGGGAGCATTATCAGACAGACTGTTGTGATAATGGCATGAGTTGACATGTGGAGGTGAAACGTTTTTGCCATCACAGAGATGTGTTTGAGAGAGAACAGGGCTAACAACTCAATATTCTGTTGTACTAGAACTATAGGCAGGACAGGAGAGGGTGTTGAAGAGGAGGTGGTGTTGCATTATTAATTAGGGAACAGTTACTGCAGTAAGGAGGGACAATATCTTGGACGTGTCTTCAAATGAGGCTTTATGGGTCGAGGTGAGTGTCCAAATGATGACAGACACACTGCTGGGGATATTTTATACAAGAAGATGAAAATAGAGGAGCAGATATATAACCAATCCACTGAGGTGCGTAAAAGCCAATTCACTGAGGTGTGAAAGAAAGCAGAGATATAAAGGAAGGCTGGAGATATTAGAGAGATGGGAAAGCAAGGCTGGGGATGTTACAGAGAGATAGGAAAGCAAGGCTGGAGATGTTACTGAGATAGGAAAGCAAGGCTGGGGATGTTACTGAGATAGGAAAGCAAGGCTGGGGATGTTCCAGAGAGAGAGGAAAGCAAGGCTGGAGATGTTACAGAGATAGAAAGGAAGGCTGGAGATATTACAGAGATAGGAAAGCAAGGCCAGAGATGTTACAGAGACAGAAAAGCATGGTTGGAAATAATACAGCGATAGGAAAGCAAGGCTGGAGCTGTAACAGAGGTAGGAAAGCAAGGCTGGAGATGTTACAGATTGAGAGGAAAGCAAGGCTGGAGATGTTACAGAGATAGGAAAGCAAGGCTGGAGATATTACAGAGAGAGAGGAAAGCAAGGCTGGAGATGTCATAGATATAGAGGAAAGCAAGGCTGGAGATGTTACGGAGATAGAGGAACGCAAGGCTAGAGATGTTAGAGAGAGAGAGAAAAGGAAGACTGGAGATGTTCCAGAGAGAGAGGAAAGCAAGGCTGGATATGTTACAGAGATAGGAAAGCAAGGTGAAGATGTCACAGAGAGGAAAAGCAAGACTGGAGATGTGACAGAGAGAGAGGAATGCAAGGCTGGAGATGTTGCAGAGAGAGAGGAAAGCGAGTCTGGAGATGTTACAGAGAGAGGTAAGCATGGCTGGAGATGTTACAGAGATAGGAAAGCAAGGCTGGAGATGTTACAGACAGATGAAGGCAAGTCTGGAGATGTGACAGAGAGAGAGGAATGCAAGGGTTGAGAATTTACAGAGAGAGAGAGAAGCAAGGATGGAGATGTCACAGAGATAGAAAAGCAAGTCTGGATGTGTTACAGACATAGGAAAGCAAGCCTGGAGATGTTATGGAGAGACAGGAAAGCAAGGCTGGAGATGTGACAGAGAGAGAGGAAAGCAAGACTGGAGATGTTACAGAGAAAGGAAAGCAAGGTTGGAGATGTTACAGAGAGAGAGGAAAGCAAGGCTGGAGATGTTACAGAGAGAGAGGAAAGCAAGGTTGGAGATGTTACAGAGAGAGAGGAAAGCAAGGTTGGAGATGTTACAGAGATAGCAAAGAAAGTTTGGAGATGTTACAGAGAGAGTGTAGCCTGTCCATGCTCTAATAGGTTAGCGAGATATTTTTAAATTCATTTACAGAATATGGGGAAAGATGAAGCAGCTGAAGATTAGAGAGATAGGAGGAGTGTAGGGGTTGGAGGAATTTACAGCGATAGATGGGACTGGAGTATGAGAAAAGGATTGTAGTGATATGGAGGGTTACTGAGATACAAATGAATGTTGCAGCTGGAGGAGATGACAAGGAAAGATACAGAAGTTTAGGCAGATAGTTTAAAAACGGAATTATGCAATGTCTTAAAGGAGAAAATATTGTAGAAATCTGTGGAATAGACAGGGCACATGGAGGAACTGAAGGAGTGAAACCTTGGACTGTCCAATCACAAGAGTCATAGGGTGGGTGTCATACAGCACAGAAGATGACCTTGGATTGATAGTGACAAAAAAAATTAAAAGCCCTGCAGAACCTGGAAATCCTTCTTTTCTAACATCTGGGGGCTCGGGTTAGATGTGGGAGAGGCACCAACAGACACCTCAAGCAACAATGTGTCATAACGAAACCTCATTGTGTCAGATCAAACACTGACATGGAAACCTCCTGCTGACTCCCTTCCCTCAGCTGATCGATCGGTGTCCCTCTGATGGAAGCCCTTATAGAGTGACAAAGCTGGACAAGGTATACTGAGTGGGCCATTTCAAAACCACCACCCAGAGGGGCTCAGCAGCAGCATTGCTCATCAGATGGTCGGGTCCAAAAGGACATAGCTGGAAGATTGTGAAGTGGGAAGGGAACGACTGAGAGGGAGAAACATTCTGAACCTTATCTTCACCAACCTACCGGCTGCAGGCACATTGAGCGATGACCGTATTGGGAAGGGGGACAACCACATAAAGGATTTCTATAGACAGAGTCCCACTTTTACACTGTGAATTGTTTGAGTACGTGAGTGCGCTCTAGAGAGTGAGAAAGTGAGAGAGTGAGAGAGTGATTGTGATTGTGAGTGTGAGTATGTGTGTGAGTGTGAGTGCGAGAGTGACAGTGTGAGTATACGCATAAGCACACATGTGAGAGATGCTATCACCATGCTCAACAGAACAAATTTCAAAGAGGTTCTGAACTCAGCACTGACCTGTGTGAGGTGATTCGGGTCATGACCAACAGCATCAGAATTGTATTCCAGCACAATTTTCACTGTCACTCCCTGGCATATGTTCTACTTTATCCTGACCATCAGGCCAGGGGATAAACTCTTGTTCAATGAGGAACATAGCAGGGCTGGCCAAGACCAGCACCAGGTAGACCTCACAATGTGGTGACGTTACCAAACAAGACCACTTACTTACCAAACAGCGTAAACAGCCAGTGACAGACAGATCTAACTAACAAATCGTACCTAATCTCGCAATCCTGTCACATGCAATCAGCATGAATTGTGTGGTCAATTAAACAACTCATTGGAGAAGTAGAATCCACAAAGATCGCCTTCCTCAACGATGAAAGGGCCCAGCACAACAATAGAAAACCTAAGAAAAACAATGTTCAGACCAAAGTGTCGATGGGATGATCTATTTTAGTCTTCTCCAGATGGCAGTCATCAGCTAATTCGATTCACTGCGTGTGGTAACTCAAACGGCTGGAGGGATGGGGAATGCAAAGGATTTGGGCCCAGATAACATTCCATTCAAGCTGTTCCTGTTGGGATACAGCACGGGCACCTACCTGACAATGTGGGAAACTATCAGCGTGTGTCCTGTACACACACAGGCAAAACATTCGACAATCAACGACTGCTCCATTGCTCTAAATCCCAACATTAATAAAGTGATTGAAGATGTCATCTACAGTAGGGTCAAGCAGCACTGCCTCAGCTCCAACCTGCTCAATGAAGTTCAGTTTGAGCTCTCATCCTTTGGGCACATTGAAGTCTTGGTTTAACGATGTAAAACACGGTGAATTCTAGAGGTGAGTTGACAGTGACTGCACTTAACATCATCATTACTGCATTTGACCAAGTGTCATATCCTGGATTAACAGCAAAACTGGAGCAAATAGGAATCGTCTGCACTGGCTGAAGTTAAACCTGGTACAAGGAAGGTGCCTGGAGTTGGTGGGGAACAGCCATCTCCACAGCGGTTCCCGGGGCGGGGGGGGGGGGGGGTTCTGAGTAAACCTGTAGACTAGAAATGGAAAGGCAGGGCGCTATACACCAACAGGACGATAGGATTGTTCTCTTGTTAGATAGATGCGACTAGTGGCACTTTAAGTGGACAGTCATCATGCCTCAAGCAAGGAAGAGGTTGTGTAAGTCAGCCACTTTCAGACACCTCATTCAGTGTAGGAACTGAACCCACACTATTGGCATTAATCTGCATTACAAACTAGCCGTCCAACTTATCGAGCTAACCAAGTACTCGCTCAGCTCCTTGGGAAGATACTGTAAATTTATTCTGTTCAGATATGTTGTAGGACACCTCTGGAGCAGGTGGAACTAGAAGCAAGCTTCCTAGCTCAGAGAGAGGGACAGCACCAGTGAGCTGTAAGAGTTCTCTCGGCCCTAGGCCCAATAATTTTCAGTTGCTTCATAAATCACCATCCCTCCACTCTAAAGTCGCAAGTGAGGATGTTTGCCAATGATTGGACAATGTTCAACACCACTCAAGATTTATTCAGATACTGAACTAATCCTTATCCAAATGCAACAAGTCCTGGAAATATGCAGGCGTGTGCTTAACAGTAACAAGTACCATTTCCATTACGCAAGTGGGAGACAACAATTACCTCGAACAATAGAAAAGTGCACCATATCCTTTAATGTTCAATGTCACCACCATCACTGAACACCCACCTAGCAATATCCTGGGGATTACCGTTAACCAGAACTGGACTAACCATATGATTTCATTACCCAGTCCTGTGAAGGGCTTATGCTAAAACATTGACTCTCCTGTGCCTTAGGTACTGCCTGACCTGTTGTGCTTTTCCAGCGCCACACTTCGACACATATTAATTCATTGGCTAAAAGAATATGTCAGGGGCAAGAAATCCTACAGGAATGACTCACCTCAAAATTTCGGAAAGCCTGACTCCCATCAAAAAGACTCATGTTGTGTGTGTGTGTGTGTGTGTGTGTGTGTGTGTGATTAAATGCCTCAATTTGCCTGTGTCAGTGCAACTTCACCCGTCTTCCACTGCCACTGAGGAGCAGCAATGTCTGCCATCTACACGGTGCTCTGCAGAAATTTGCCAAGGCTCCTTACAACGTACATCGGCACCCTCGACAATCAAGAAGGACAAGGGAAGCAGATACATGGGACCACCATGTTCGGGTTCCAATCGAAGACATCGATCCGAGCTGATTGGGAAGTATATTGCCGTTCTACAGTGTCACTGTTTCAAAGTTCCCTCCCTAATGGTATTCTATGTCTACTTACATCACATGGGCTGCAGCAGGTCAATGTGACAGCTCACCTCCACCTTGCCAAGGGCAACAAGGGACAGGCAATAAATACTGGCCTTATCATATTCCATGAATAAATTAGCATGAAAAATATTGTCCAGACCTACCCAATTCTGGACACTGTGCTTTGGGTTTTGTGAGCTCTGGCTGGTTGGGTCCAGGCAGTAACCTGTTTATTGTAAACAGCTGAAGGAATATGCTGTTTGAAACAATTGGACAGTCTCTCAGACATGGCCTGCATACCAAGCATCACACAGACACTGACATTCACATCACACATTAGTGAGATCTGAGACAGACAGAGGCAATTGAAAATATACTCATATCTGACTAACATGTTTAATCACACAGTGATATTGTTGCCACGAAAATGATTATGAGTGAATATTAGCAGGGGGAAAGTGAGGACTGCAGATGCTGGAGATCAGAGTCAAAAAGTGTGGTTCTGAATAAAGCACAGCCGTTCAGGCAGCATCTGAGGAGCAAGAGAGTCGACTATTAATTCAAAATATTAATACAAGAGAAAATAATTGCATATTTTTAAAGTCCTTGTACTTATTAATAATTTTGTCTTGGGTGTGGGAATGAGATTTATCATTTCAATGCTCCTTACTGTGAGTTGTGCACTGTTTTCATCATAATGTTGTGATAAAAGTGTACGGAATAAATGGGTGGATTTTGTGCTTCTTGGACAATCTAAAAGTTGTTATTATGAAAGGCTATCGAAACTTCAGTAACGACACTTTGCTGTTAACGGTTAGAACAAAGCTGCAAACATTTACACAGAGATTTGCAGCTCAAGTCACACACAAGAACGTTGGTCTGGGATGATGTGGCCATCAATGAAGCTGCACAATTCTGTTTGGATACTGACATTGTGGGACTAACATACACTGGATATGGTTTATGAGGAATCCAATGTAAGATGCCATGTGCTGCAGGAGCCCATCAACTTTATAATACCTTCACTCAGGATCAGGTCCAAGATGCAGAATTACAGAGTTTAGGTGCCATACCAGAAGAGATATACTTGCAAGACATGGCTGTTTACAGGTCATTGTTACAAATGTTGAACTGTGTCTGGATCAGTGCCTTGTGCTAGTCCATTGACCAGTTTTCCCCACTCACATCTCTCCGTTGTTCAGGTATGTCTCGAACTAGTCTATTGTGAGGGATTATGTCAGTAACTGCCCAGCTCCAGTTTGGAAACTCACTGGACAGATTCTGGAGATGGCCAGTGTTTTGGAGGTCATGGTGAGGGCCAGTAACACAGTGTCTGAATTCAGGCTTTTCCTCAAAGTCATTTTCAAAAGCTTTGCTGTCTGCAAGATGGTGTGTTCATTCATCTGAACATCAATCAGCTGTTTACTACAGGCACTGAACTGTGTAATAGTTAGTAATAGTTAATTGTGCGCTCTGGTAATTCAATTATTGTTCACTTCAATGGTTTTCAACTAAAAAAAAGATGTTTGTTTTTTTTTAAAAATATGTAAGAAACAAAGTGATAATAACTCTTCATTATACAAAATGTAGAAGTGACCTGTTGTATATATGCCACAGACTAATCAAGCAAAAGTCAGATATTATCTGTAAAGCAGGAGTCTGTAAACAGGACTAATACCAGGCAACATCACCACCCTCTTGTTAGGGTATGTCACACTGACAGGACAGAGCCAGGCAGAGGGGGACAGCTCTGTGGTATATAGTCAGTATCATGCTCAGCATTGATGCTGGATCCTGTGGCTGCTGGACTGCTCTGCGGCAGGTTATGGGGGAATTAATAAAAGGGAAACATATAATTGACCACATCATCACCGATCTGCCTGCTGTAGATACACCTCTCCATTTATTATATCGGTAAGAATGGTCACTGCACTGTCCTCATGGGGAACAGGAGTTAACTTCACATTTTACAGACTCCCCTCACCAAGATATGTAGCCCCCTGGTCTTTAAACACATTGAGAAACCAATGATGATACATCCATGAGGTGTAGTGGGCCACAGTCAGGGGCAGAATCACAATCTGTACAACTCATACAGTGTGCAACCTCACAGCCCAACATAACCGCCCACTGTACAGTAACCACCACGGACCAGCATAACCCCCACAGCACAGTAACCATCACGGCCAGACACACCTCCCACAGTACAGTAACCATCACGGCCGGACATACCTCCCACTGTACAGTAACCATCACGGCCAGACATACCTCCCACTGCACAGTAACCATCACGGCCAGACATACCTCCCACTGTACAGTAACCATCACGGCCAGACATACCTCCCACTGCACACTAACTATCACAGCCCGACATACCTCCCACTGCACAGTAACCATCACAGCCAGACATACCTCCCATTGTACAGTAACCATCACGGTCCGACATATCTCCCACTGTACAGTAAATATTCATGGCCCGACATACCTCCCACTGTACAGTAACCGTCACAGCCAGACATACCTCCCACTGTACAGTAACCATCACGGCCTGACATACCTCCCACTATACAGTAACCATCATGGCCCGACATACCTCCCACTGTACAGTAACCATCACGGCCCAACATACCTCCCACTGTACAGTAACCATCACGGCCCGACATACCTCCCACTGTACAGTAACCATCACACCCCGACATAACTCCAACTGTACAGTAACCATCACGGCCCGACATACCTCCCACTGTACAGTAACCATCACGGCCCGACATACCTCCCACTGTACAGTAACCATCACACCCCGAAATAACTCCAACTGTACAGTAACCATCACGGCCCGACATACCTCCCACTTTACAGTAACCATCACTGTCCGACATACCTCACACTGCACAGTAACCATCACAGCCCGACATACCTCCCACTGTACAGTAACCGTTACGGCCCGACATACCTCCCACTATACAGTAACAATCACGGCCAGACATACCTCCCACTGTACAGTAACAGTCACGGCCCAACATACCTCCCACTGTAGAGTAACCATCATGGACCGACATACCTCCCACTGTAGAGTAACCATCACGGACCGACATACCTCACTCAGTACAGTAACCATCAAGGCCAGACTTACCTCCCACTGTACAGTAACCATTCACGGTCCGACATACCTCACACTGTACAGTAACCATCACGGCCCGACATACCTCCCACAGTACAGTAACCATCACGGCCCGACATACCTCCCACTGTACAGTAACCGTCACGGCCCGACATACCTCCCACTATACAGTAACAATCACGGCCAGACATACCTCCCACTGTACAGTAACTGTCACAGCCCGACATACCTCCCACTGTACAGTAACAGTCACGGCCCAACATACCTCCCACTGTACAGTAACCATCATGGCCCGACATACCTCCCACTGTAGAGTCACCATCACGGACCGACATACCTCGCTCTGTACAGTAACCATCAAGGCCAGACATACCTCCCACTGCACAGTAACCATCACGGCACGACATACCTCCCACTGTACAGTAACCATCACACCCCGACATACCTCCCACTGTACAGTAACCATCACGGCCCGACATACCTCCCACTGTAGAGTAACTATCACACCCTGACATACATCCCATGGTACAGTAACTAACACAGCCCGACATAACTCCCACTGTACAGTAACCAGCACGGCCCGACATACCTCCCATTGTACAGTAACCATTCACGGCCCGACATACCTCCCACTGTACAATAACCATTCACGGCCCAACATACCACCCACTGTACAGTAACCGTCACAGCCAGACATACCTCCCACTGTACAGTAACTGTCACGGCCCGACATACCTCACACTGTACAGTAACAGTCACGGCCCAACATACCTCCCACTGCACAGTAACCATCACGGCCCGACATACCTCTCACTATACAGTAACAATCACGGACCGACATACCTCGCTCTGTACAGTAACCATCAAGGCCAGACTTACCTCCCACTGTACAGTAACCATCACAGCCAGACATACCTCCCTCTGCACAGTAACCATCACGGCCAGACATACCTCCCTCTGCACAGTAACCATCATGGCACGACATACCTCCCACTGTACAATAACCATCACACCGCAAATCACCTCCCACTCTACAGTAACCATTCATGGCCTGACATACCTCCCACTGTAGAGTAACCATCACACCCCGACATACATCCCATTGTACAGTAACTATCACAGCCCGACATAACTCCCACTGTACAGTAACCAGCACGGCCCGACATACCTCCCACTGTACAGTAACCATTCACGGCCCGACATGCCTCCCACTGTAAAGTAACCATTCACGGCCCGACATACCTCCCACTGTACAATAACCATTCACGGCCCGACATACCACCCACTGTACAGTAACCATCACGGCCCGACATACCTCCCACAGTACAGTAACCATCACGGCCCGGCATCCCTCCCACTGTACAGTAACCATCACAGCCCGACATACGTCCCACTGTACAGTAACCATTCACGGCCAGACATACCTCCCACTGTACAATAACCATCACGGCCAGACATACCTCCCACTGTACAGTAACCATCACGGACCGACATACCTCCCACTGTACAGTAACCATTCACGGCCAGACATACCTCCCACTGTACAGTAACCATTCACGACCTGACATACGTCCCACTGTACAGTAACCATCACGGCCCGACATACCTCCCACTGTGCAGTAACCATTCACGGCCAGACATACCTCCCACTGTACAGTAACCATCACAGCCCGACATACCTCCCACTGTGCAGTAACCATCACACCGCAACATACCTCCCACTCTACAGTAACCATTCACGGCCCGACATACCTCCCACTGTAGAGTAACCATCACACCCCGACATACATCCCATTGTACAGTAACTATCACAGCCCGACATAACTCCCACTGTACAGTAACCAGCAGGGCCCGACATACCTCCCAATGTACAGTAACCATTCACGGCCCGACATACTTCCCACTGTACAATAACCATTCACGGCCCGACATGCCTCCCACTGTACAGTAACCATTCACGGCCCGACATACTTCCCACTGTACAATAACAATTCACGGCCCGACATGCCTCGCACTGTACAGTAACCATTCACGGCCCGACATACCTCCCACTGTACAATAACCATTCACGGCCCGACATAGCACCCACTGTACAGTAACCATTCACGTCCCGACATACTTCCCACTGTACAATAACCATTCACGGCCCGACATCCCTCCCACTGTACAGTAACCATCACGGCCGACATACCTCCCGCTGTACAGTAACCATCACAATCCGACATACCTCCCACTGTACAGTAACCATCACGGCCGACATACGTCCCACTGTACAGTAACCATTCACGGCCCGACATACCACCCACTGTACAGTACGCATCACGGCCAGACCTACCTCCCACTGTACAGTAACCATTCACGGCCCGACATACCTCCCATTGTAAAGTAACCATTCATGGCCCGACATACGTCCCACTGTACAGTAACCATTCACGGCCAGACATACCTCACACTGTACAGTAACCATCACAGACCGCCATACCTCCCAATGTACAGTAACCATCACAGACCGACATACCTCCCACTGTACAGTAACCATTCACGGCACGACATACCTCCCACTGTACAGTAAAAAATCACACCCCGACATAACTCCCACTGTTCAGTAACCATCACGGCCCGACATACCTCCCAATGTACAGTAACCATCACGGCCCGACATACCTCCCACTGTACAGTAACCATCATGGACCGACATACCTCACACTGTACAGTAACCATCACAGCCCGACGTACCCCCCACTGTACAGTAATCATCACACCCCGACATACCTCCCAATGGACAGTAACCATCACGGCCCGACATACCTCCCACTGTACAGTAACCATCATGGACCGACATACCTCACACTGTACAGTAACCATCACAGACCGACATACCTCCCACTGTACAGTAACCATTCACGGCCAGACATACCTCCAACTGTACAGTAACCATCACGGCCCGACATACCTCCCACTGTACAGTAACCATTCATGGCACGACATACCTCCCACAGTACAGTAACCATTCACGGCCTGACATACCTCCCATTGTACAGTAACCGTCACGGCCTGATATACCTCCCACTGTACAGTAACCGTCACGGCCCGACATACCTCCCACTGTACAGTAACCATCACGGCCCGACATACCTCCCAATGTACAGTAACCATCACGGCCCGACATACCTCCCTCTGTACAGTAACCATCACGGCCCGACATACCTCCCAATGTACAGTAACCATCACGGCCCGACATACCTCCCACTGTACAGTAACCATCATGGACCGACATACCTCGAAAGTACAGTAACCATCACAGCCCGACGTACCCCCCACTGTACAGTAACCATCACACCCCGACATACCTCCCACCGTACAGTAACCATTCACGGCTTGACATACCCCCCACTGTACAGTAGCCATCATGGCACGACATTCCTCCCACTGTACAGTAACCATCACAGCCCGACATATCTCCTACTGTACAGTAACCGTCACAGGCCGACATACTTCCCACTGTACAGTTTCCACCACCGCCCAACATACCTCCTGCTGCACAGTAACCATCACGGCCTGACATACCTCACACTGTACAGCAACCCTCATGGCCAGACATACCTCCCGCTGTACAGTATCCGTCACCTCCCAACATACCTCTCACTGTACAGTAACCATCATGGCCCGACATCCCTCCCACTGTACAGTAATCGTCACGGCCCAGCATAGCTCCCACTCTACGGTAACCGTCAAGAGCAGCACGTTGGTTCAGTGGTTTGCACTGCTACCTCACAACACCAAAGTCCTGGCGTGACTGTCTGTGTGAAGTTTGCACATTCCCCCCGTGTTTGCGTGGGCTTCCTCCCACAGTTCAAAGATGTGCAGGTCAGGTGGATTGGCCATGGTAAATTGCACATAGTGTTATTTGATTTAGTCAGAGGGAAATGGGTCTGGGTGGGTTACTCTTCGGAGTGTTGGTGTGGACTGTTTGGGCTGAAGGGCCTGTTTCCACACTGTATGGAATCTAATTTCCTCTCCAAGGTCCCAATCAGGAATATGATGGAATAATCACTTATCTGAATGAGTGGAGCTCCATCACTATCTAATATTTTGAGAAAGTGACAACATTCATTGATAAGGGCATAGGGCTGGATGTTAGCCGCTAGCACCATGGCAAGGCCATTGATGTGGTTCCTTATGGCAGGGTCATACAGAAGGTGAAGTGAAGTGGTATCAGCGGTCAGTTAGTAAGATGGATAGCGAACTGCTTGGTCATAGAAGACAGAGTAGTGGTGGAACAGTGTTTTTGTGACTGGAGATCTGTAAAAAGATTGGCGGAGTTGCAGATTGTGAGGATAACTGCCAGAGAATACAGCAGGATACAGGTCCCCTGCAGACTTGGGCAGAGAAAACGCAGATGTAACTTTATCTGGACAATTGTGATGTGATGCGTTTTAAAAGGTCTAATGCAGGAGAGAAGTATACAGTAGATGGAAAAAAACTATTAATTGCATAAACATCCAAAGGGTTTACAGCTCCACATTCCCCTAAAAGTGGTAACATGGGTGGATAGGGTGATCAAGAAAACTGATGGTAAACTTGCAGACATGTAGAAGAGCATTCAATATGAAAATTGGCAGGTGATATTGCAGCTGTAGAGAAACGTAGATCGGGTACATTTGGAATATTGTGTACAGTACTGGTTGCCACACCAGCAGAACGATGTGGAAGTGTTGGGGAGGGTATGGAAAGATTTCCCAGCATGTTGCCTGGTTTTGAGGGTTTAAGCCAGAAGGAGAAATTGAACACACGTGGTTTGTGTGCAGCTGGGCATCATTGGCTATGGGGCTCCCTGATAGATATTTTCAAAATTATCAGAAGCATAGATACAACGACAGTTAGAGGCTTTTTCCCAGAGTAGAAATATTAATTACTCAGGACTGTAGGTTTTACGTAAAAGGGAGAAAGTTCAGGAGATATGATAAGCAAGTTAATTTTTGCTGTTCCCAACAGAATGTGAAAGTGTCTAGAACACACTGATAGAGGGGAAGAAGATAATATAGCAAGGTTTAAGAGGGATCTTGACACAGAGTAGAGACAGCAAACGAATAGAATGACAAGGAATGTGTAGAAGCAAAAACTTTCGTTTCAACTTTCGAAGGGTTTCATGTGACAGCGTGGGCTTGCTGGGCTAAAGGGTCTGTTCCTGCGCTGGATTGTTCGTTATGTCAAGATTTGAACGCAGCAGTGGCGAGATGCTCACTGAATGATTACTGATGATCAACAGCTACATTATTGCTGATCTCTCCTCATCAACTTGCAGCTTCATATCCTCCCTCCCACTGCAGGGAAAGTCAATATGGAGAATTGACACGAACGTTAGAGCTGGTAACTGGTGACTCCATCTCGCCCCTGGCTCCTACGGCTTGGACACTAACATCTCGGGGGACACTGCACTGATAGAAGCTGCATGCAATCCACACCCACCATTGCTGGCATCTGTCACATGCCAGCCTCACCATGCCATCCCAGCACATCTCTGACCCACTGACTGTACGCTTCTGTACTTCAATGCTGCAGCTCAGGCTGCACGGACAACTCTCATTGCAATGTTACTGCAAGGACACTGTGCTCGGGAAACACACACACAGCTCATGGCCTGTCCCTCTGGGCTGCACACTCAATGCTGCTGCAAGGACACTGTGCTCAGGGACATGCACCCAGCCCATGGACTGTCCCTCTGCGCTGTTCACTCCATGTTTGTACACACTCACTTTGAGCTGACTTGAAAACTCACGGAATTATTGCCTTGCCTTACCCTGCCCTCAGCCAGAGCTACCAGGCTCACCACCTGCTGTATTGTCTTGGTATTTAGCACAGACACAAAACCAGGAAGCTTGATATCATTGTCCACAGTCAGCCACGGTGCCCAGCGCAGTGAGTCGGGGGAGTCTCAGATCCCTATCCGGAAGCTTATGCACGGTCAGTCAGCCTCTCATGGTTGTTAGTGTCAGGACCCTTCCCCTGTGAGGGGGTGAGGAGCTGAATGTTGGGGAAACTCCTGTGCCTCATGGCTCATTCTCTCCTATTGTGGGATAGTTTCTTCTGGGATGTGAAAATTAGCAAGAGTTATTAAGGGAGATGGAAAGGGTTCGTACAGCTGTTAATGCTGGAACAGCTTGGGAAAAGTTGGCGAGGTGTCCTGAGTGAATGAAATGGCATCACAGACACAAGGCAGAGTAAGGAAGAGTGGCAGAGGTGAGGTTGGAGAGACTGAGAGAGGGTGCTGCATTCACTGAGAGTGGGAGAACATGAGGCAAGATGGGAGGTGGGTGCAGTAACAGAGAGAGAGTGAGGTTGAGGTCACGAAATGCAGATGGTGGTACTTTCCCTGGTGGAGTGGGCAAGGTCACTGACCTCCTTCCTACACTGCTGGGCATTCACTCAGAAGGCTGGCACCTCACTGACCCAGGGGTCACCCTCGGACCCAGATTGCAGGGTCTGGCCTCCCTTGCTAGTCCTGGAGAAAGATAATGTCCCTTTCCTGCACCATGCCATCCACCTGATCCTCGGGGTCTTGGCCACAACGTGGGATCCTAATTTTACCACCTTGCCCCAAACCTCACCCACACCCCCACCATGTCCAGGGCAGTATTTGAGTGACAATCCAAGAGTGTAATGACTTTTTACAAATGGCATCTGTAACAGGGAATCTGGTGCATTCTGGGATATCAAGGCAGTCGGCAGTTTTTATGCCTATAACAAACCGCAAAATAATCATTGGGCTCGGATCAGATGAAAGAAGGGACATAGAGGCAAGAAAGGTAGTTAATGAGGCAGATTGAGGATGTTATCATGAGAATATTCACTGAGACTTGCAGAGACAAACCCTCCATGAAACTGCCAGAACTGAGATTGGCCAAAACAAATGATTCAGGCCCTTGTCTTGTGCAGATTTTGTAGTGCAAAATATTGTAAGTTATAAACTTAGAGAGGACCTACAAAAGAGATTCACATCCTTGAGGGTGACGAACACACTGTCCCATACTTTTAAAAGAAGCTGGGAAGTAAAATCACCAGCCATGTTTTCTCATTGTCCATCATTTTCCGTTCCCTCACGAGGTAGAGGCAAAGTATCAGAGACCTGCTGTAATTGTAGCTTTGTTTAGTATGAAGCAAGGGGCTGACTGAATACTAACAGATCAGAATTCTGCGAGGGAGGAAGAATAGTCCCTTAGAAAATCCAAGGACTGTCAGCCTGAATTTCTGCAGGGAAGGCTGTGTGTAATTAATCTGGCTGTTTGGTTTTCATGCAGAGTCTCATACATTTGATGCGACTTTTTGGAATTTGACGAGGATCACATAGCAGTCTGCTTAAAAATGGAAGCTATGTGGTCCAGTTGAATTTAGCAAGCAACCTGGAAAAGTGCAAGTCAAGTTATTTAGGGATAGCAAACAATTGAAAGAATGCACAATAAATGAGCATACTGTCAGTGTGGACATATCCCTGAAGGTAGCCGGGCTCTTCAATACTCTCGATAAGGCAGCAGATGGCACTATTTCCTCTCTCAGTTCATTTGCAGAATGTAAGAGCAGGAAACTTATACTAGAACTGTATAAATAATTAGTTCAGTCACAGTCTGTGTGTTGCATGTAGTTCTGGTCACTATATCACATGGAAGGATGGAATTAGAATGGAGAGTGTACAGAAGAATGTGAGGATTGCAGATGCTGGAAATTAGAGTCATAGAGTGTGGTATGGGAAAAGCACAGCAGGTCTGGTAGCATCAGAGTGCCAGGCGAATTGACGGTTCCAGCATGTTTCACTCTTGGAGGTTGTAAAGAAGAGGTTTGGTATCGTGGGAAAGTGAAAATGCAGTTATGAGGAAAGGTTGAAGTGAAGGATGCTGAGAGGAGATTTGATTAACCTGCACATGTGGTCAAGGGCCTGGATAGAGAGGGAGAGACTGTCTTGTTCTTATTGGAGAGCTCAGTTACCAGCAGCAAACATTTAATGCAATTGGATGAAGTATTAGAGAAGTAGTGAGGAAAGTTGTTATTTCGCCCAGAGTAAGGAAGGGATCTGGGAAGTGGAGTAGAAGCAGAATCTCTGGAAAAGTTTAAAAATGTGCCTAGATCTGAACCTGAAGTCCTACAGTTTTTGTGGAATCATAACAATGATTTGTTTTTGAAAGGATGAAGCTGGCTGGCACCATTTTAGTAAGTGCAGACCATTTCACGACTAATCTCCTCTGTGTTGAAGGAATTTCTAATATTTAGACAATATAGAGAGAATCGATGTAAAGGGATCGGGGAAAGGACAGAGACGAGTATTGTGTAAATTGATTAACATCACAAAAATACTGATCCTTGCATTTAAACACAATGCTGCTTCACTGTGGCGGTCTTGTTCTCCTTCTTGTATAAATGCTGAAAGCCTTTGATTATTCAGTTCTCAGTCTTCGTCACACTGCAGTCATATCTTCTTTTTTCATTCTATTTTTCCTACGCTTCATTGGCCTTGCTGAAAAAGCAGGAAGGAATTTGGGGATGACAGCAAGTGCCAGAAACCATGATGAATGTAAATTTGGGAAATATTTACAGAGATAGGAAGGCGTGCGAAGACAGTGGGATATTATAGAGATATGGATTTTTCTAGGGGCTGAAGGACATTACAAGGACAAAGATAGTTTTAGATTTTGGTTGAAGTGAAAAGTGAGCTGGAACAGCCAGATCAAAATATTGTCTACTGTAAACTTACAAAGAAAAACTCTCCACGAAACCTGATGAAAATGATACCTATGTCTGTCTGTATCAGACAAAAAGAATTCACCAGATGTGGGAGATGGTGGGAGGGCTAGGTTGTGTTGTGAGAAGTGGTTAAGGTACACAGGGCCTACAGATAGAGCCCACACTGTGACAGGTGAACTGATCTGTCCTACCATAGAGATTCGGGTCAATGATGCAGATTAATTCACACCAGATGAAACAAGTATTGATCTCATAAAATACTTTTCAATTGTAACATTTCAGGAAGTGAGAACTTAATCTTATCTGAGGGTCTGTTGAGTTGACCCTGGTCAAGTATTCCTACCTGGGAATTGCTGTTTTTAAGTAGTCACTTCTGTTGTATCAATGTCAGTTCGGAGTCACATGCAGATATGGATACAGAATAGGTAAGTACATTCAGGACTGAACCAGCCCAGTGCATTAGGTATTTAGAGATACTCGCATCCATTCTGGAAATGAGTCCCACAATCAGATCAGCAAAATCCCATGCTTCCTGCCTTACCTGAATATTGTCAGCTGCTGTCATCTATCCTGGAACTGATCTCCCAAATATCATTTGGAAGATTACAGATTCTGCCCAGCCTTTTCGGGGTCAGCTGCTCGCATCTATTTCAGTATGGAGTCCCACAGTTAAAACAGGCAGATCCCAAACTCAATAATAGGCCCATACATTTGCAGTTTAATAGCATTTTCCCTCTTCAAATTATAGCCAAACAGGCAAACCACAGATTATTTTCTCTGAGCCTACAAATATCAGTCTCTGTGACATCCCTCATATTCTGTCACCCATCCTATCTCTGTAAATCCTCTACTTTCTACAAACAGTCATACATTTATGGCATCGTCCAAACACAAAATCTACCCCTACTCTCGAAAGCCATTCCTCCTCCTGGAGAAGGTCACAGACATACAGGCCGATCAAGTTTGTGAATGAGATTAGAGATAGTAAGGACGTTATAGGTGAAGAGTTTGAGATAGAGAGCTGGCAGAAGACAAAAGTAAACCTTGTATTGACACTGCAGGAGATTAATAAGACGAGGTTCTCCTGAAAAGAATGTGACTTTTCTTGGAAGATTTCATAGAGAGCATTGCAGTAGCGGGAGGAATTTCAGAGATAGTGAGATTTGAAGGGGCTAATGAAGATTCGAGATACATAGAGTGTTCTTTTGATCTAGTGGAGATTACAGAAATAAGGAGAGCTGGAGGTGTTTCCAGAGATAGGGTGGGATTTAGAATGTGGAACTGCAGAGATAGGGAGCTGTGTAGGTGGTTACAGAATAGGGAGTGCTGTAGGGCCTAGAGGATTTTACACAACAGATTACACATTGGAGCACGTCAGACAACAGGGAACATTGTAGGGAACTTGAGGAAGTTTAAGACATGGGCAGATTTGTAAGGGATGGAGAAAGGTGCACTGAATAATGAACAGTGTAAAAGCTAGAGGAGGTTATGGAGATCATGAGATTTATCAGGGCGGGTGGGAGTTAGTGACTCTGATGATTGGGTGATGATTGTGTGAGCTGGAGGAGATTGTAAAGATTAGTAGTTTGCTATGTATCGGAGTAATTACAGACAAAGCTGTCAGGCCTTGAGATTTATTACATAGAGAGGGAGTATTTAGAGGAGATTGCAGAGAAAGGAGATTTATAAAATGGCCTGTATGAGTTACTGAGATAAGGAGGGGTGCTTTGACTGATAGATGTTTCAGAGGTAAAAATGGATCACACAGGATCAATGAGGTTATGAAGACACAGTATAATTAGAGTTGGAGAACTCTTGAGAATCGCACCAATCCACACAGAAATCGTAAGACAAGAGGGTGTCATTTGACCCATGATGTTTACACCAGCTATTCGTCTGAGTTCATTACAGAGTAGTGATCTCTCACTTTCTCCCATACCATTACACATTTCTCAAAGTTTAGGAGAAGATTTGTAGCTCGGGTGCTCGTTGTTGTGGTTCTGTTCGCTGAGCTGGGAATTTGTGTTGCACACGTTTCATCCCCTGTCTAGGTGACATCCTCAGTGCTTGGGAGCCTCCTGTGAAGTGCTTCTGTGATGTTTCCTCCGACAGTTATACTGATTTGTATCTGCCACTTCCGGTTGTCAGTTCCAGCTTCCCGCTGCATTGGCCGGTATATTGGGTCCAGGTTGATGTGGTTGTTGATAGAATCTGTGGATAAGTGCCATGCCTCTAGGAATTCCCTGGCTGTTCTCTGTTTGGTTTGTCCTAGAATAGTAGTGATGTCCCAGTCAAAATCATGTTGCTTGTCATCGGAGTGTGTGGCTACTAAGGATAGCTGGTCATGTCGTTTCGTGGCTAGTTGGTGTTCATGGATGCGGATCGTTAGCTGTCTTCCTGTTTGTCCTATGTAGTGTTTTGTGCAGTCCTTGCATGAGATTTTGTACACTACGTTGGTTTTGCTCATGCTGGGTATCGGGTCCTTCGTTCTGGTGAGTTGTTGTCATGAGAGTGGCTGTTGGTTTGTGTGCTGATATGAGTCCTAGTGGTCGTAGTAGTGTGGCTGTCAGTTCAGAAATGTCCTTGATGTATGGTAGTGTGTCTAGTCCTTTGGGTTGCGGTATGTCCTCATTCCGTTGTCTTTCCCTTAGGCATCTGTTGATGAAATTGCGGGGGTATCCGTTTTTGGCGAATACATTGTATAGGTGTTCTTCTTCGTCTTTTTGCAGTTCTGGTGTGCTGCAGTGTATTCTGGCACTTTTGAACAGTATCTTGACGCAACTTCTTTTGTGTGTATTGGGGTGGCTGCTTTCGTAATTCAGGACTTGGTCTGTGTGTGTGGCTTTCCTGTATACCTTTGTGGTGAATTCTCCATTCAATGTTCTGCCCCACACGCAGATGACAAGCAACATGAGTTCGACCGGGACAATACTACTATTATAGGACAAGCCAAACAGAGAACAGCCAGGGAATTCCTAGAGGCGTGGCACTTATCCACAGATTCTATCAACAAATACATCGATCTGCATTCAATACACCGGTCACTGCAGTGGACAGCTGGAACTTACAACCGGAAACGGCAGAGACAAATCTGTATAAATGCCGGAGGAAACATCACAGGAGCGCTTCACAGGAGGATACCAAGCTCTGACGATGTCACCTAGACAGGGACGAAACGTCTACAACACAAATTCCCAGCTCGGCGATCAGAAACACAACAATTACACATTTCGTTTAGTTGCAATAATCATCCAATCCCACCTTGAAAATTTCCATTGAACATCCATTTACAACACATCCTAGCTACTCGCCAAGTGAACAGGTTCTTACTTCTATCATAGTTCTCCAATTGTACATAAACTGAAATCTGTGTCCTCTCGTTTTGTGAGTGGGCACAGTTTTATCCAATCTCATCTATTCAGTCTGCCTAGGAGTTTGAAAAACTGCATCCAATCTCCTCTTAGCCACCTTCACTTCAGTGAGAACAGTTGCAACAGTCTGACTTCATAACAGGTCTTACTCATTCGTGGAAATATTCTTTTAGATCAGTTCTTCATCCTTTCCAATGTGTTCATATCCGTCTGATCATGTGATACAGTTGAAGTCGAATGTGTTTGATGCAAGTTCAACATCACCTCTTTACTCTTGAACTGTCAGTATTTATAAAGACAGGAACACAGTATACTTAATATCCTACAAACTTCAATGATTTTTACACATCCTGTGCTCCTATATTCCTGCCTATTTTATATTGTCTTTTAATGTTCTTGCTAGAAATTTGCATTGTCTCATGTTTCAATGTGCCAAACTTCATCAATCACCTCTCTACTGTTTCTAAGAAGTTGGCAATGTAAGTTTAAAGTTCTACAACGTTTTCCTCACAGTTTTCAATTTCTTTAAGTGCTGCGTCAACTGTAAACTTTGAATGGGTCCCTGCACACCAGATGTACATCGTTCATACATATCAAAATGAATGAGGTCACCAAAACTGAATCCTGCTGAACTTCACTGAAAATCTATGTCCAGCCTGAATTAAAAATCTAGTGATCATTCTTCTCGATTTCCTACCATTCCTCTCGATTTCCAGTCAATTTTGTGTCCAAATTGATACAATCCCTTTTATGCCATGCAAGAATGAACGAATGAATGATTTAATGTCACATATATCGAGAGAAAAACACCGAAACATGTTTGTTGCCTGTGGAACAAAGATATTCCTCATCAATGTTGTACCTTTCGAGTGACAGAGTTTCCCCCTCTGTCAGCATGACCTGGGTGGGTTCGGCCACTTTGGTAAAGACAGAGATGAAGTATTCATCTCACTCTCAGCTATTCCCCTTCTTCTCAGTATAAATCCTCTTTCAAGTGTTGAATCAGCCTTACTCCACCTTTTCGCACATTCCCTTAGAGGGGTGACTACTTTATGTTGGCTTTCCATTTTCTCATAAATTCCTCCGCTGTATCATCTCTACCCTAAATCATTTCTCCTGGTTCACAATTCTGTTCTCTATCTGACAGCTATTCAATTGTTCTCCTTCACCTTAACCTTTTGCTCTATTGTCATCGAGGGAGCGTTGGGTTTGTTTACCCTGCCTTTCCTGTGTGAGGAACTATTCCTCGAACAGACCCAAGCCATTGAATGGAGCCCATTGTTCAATTTTTCTTTTTCTGTCCAACTTGGTGTTCCGGCCATACTTTCCCAGATTCCTTCTTGCCCCAGTGAAGGCAGCTCCCAGTCGATTGATTTTTCTCAAACTCAGTTCAATGCATAGCATTCTCTACCAACATCCTGAACGTTACATTAAAATGATCATCGTGCCAGAAAATGTTCCCGCCTGATACTGGATCCACTTTCCCCACCACTTTTCCATGGTCCCTTGGGGTGGGCATATACGCCTGAAGTCAGCTCTCCTCCATGCAATCTGTCACTGCCCAGACACGGTCAGTATTCCAGTCTGTATCTGGATAATGCAAGTTTCTCAACACTATCACATTGCCATCACTGAACACTTTTCACTAGTTGGTAGCCCACAGACGGTCCCTCACAGCATAACTTTATACTTTTTGTTCTAATGCTTCGGCCAAATTCATTCTGAACTTGGAGGCATCAACTTAATCTCAGACTCATGAACTAACACTATCCTGAACCAATACTTCTACTACACTTCATCCTTTGCTTTCCTTTATATCATTTTTGAATACGTTACAATTTGGGCTCCATACATCAGGAAGTGTGCATTGGATCTGGAGCAGGTCCAGAGGAAGTTCACAAAAAAATTCCCATGAATGAAAGGCGTAACAGATGAAGAATGTTTGCGGGCTCTAGGACTATACATGATGGAGTTTAGAAGGACAAGGGGAGATCTGATTGAAGCTTACAGAATACTGAATGGCTTGGACAGAGTGGATGTTGGGAAGATGTTTCCAGTGACAGGAGAGACGAGTAACCAAGGGCACAGCCTTCGAGTAAATGGAATACCTTTTAGATCGGAGATAAGGTGAAATTTCTTCACCCAGAGAGTGGTGAATCTGTGGAGTTCATTGCCACAGAAGGCTGTGGATGCAAGGTCATTGAGTAGATTTATAACAAAGATAGAAAAGTTTTTGATTGGAATGGGATCAAAGGGGGAAAGAAGGAAAACGGGCTTGAAAAACCAATCAGTCAAATGTGAATGGTGGAGCAGACTTGATGGACACAGTGACATTCTTGATACCACGATCCTGGAATTACATTGATAGTCACAGAAACACTGACACCTTCTTCAATTTCCTGATTTCTCTGTGACTATTGCCGCTCCTTCCTTTTCCCTCCCCTCCTGGACAGTCAGGCTGCTTGTGGTGCCACTGATATGGCTCCTCTGAGCAGCCCGCATCTTCATCAGCTTCCAAACTGGGAAACTGATTGGGGAGGGAGCCTCACCTCCCCACCTACCCCCCCCCCCGCCCCCCCAGGGTAATCCTATAATCGCTGACCGCATTTTCAGCTATTACAAGGGGGCATAGCTTTAAATTAAGGGGGGGTAGATATAGGACTGATGTTAGGGGTAGGTTCTTCACTCAGCGAGTCGTAAGTTCATGGAATGCCTTGCCAGTAGCAGTGGTGGACTCCCCCTCTTTATGGGTATTTAAGCGGGCATTGGATAGGTATATGGAGGATAGTGGGTTAGTGTAGGTTAGGTGGGCTTTGATCGGCGCAACATCGAGGGCCGAAGGGCCTGTACTGCGCTGTATTCTTCTATGTTCTATGTTCTATCTCGTGACTGATCATCCATTCGCTTCCTTCTTACAGGCCGTTATGAGAACAGTGTGATCCCCTCCCTGTATGTGTTATCCACCTAACTCTCAGCATCATAGATGTCTCACAGAATCTCCATTAAATGAGCTCGAACACCAGCAGGGGCTATGGATTCCCAATGTAACAGAAAACGTTTCGCATTTGACCAAACCACTATTCACTGGAAGGACAGCAAGTCCAGGTGCACGGGAACATCAGCATTTCCAAGGTGTCCTCCAAGCCACGCTCCATCCTCCCAGCACTGTGTCTGTGCCTCCTGCTCTGCTGCTTCTCCAACTCCAAGTTCCAGTCAGCCTCGATCCTCGCTGCTGATTCTCCAGCTCTATGCTGCTCGCTCTCAGGTTCTCTCTCTTTGTGACTCCCAGGTAATTGTACTCCTCAAGCCTGAGCTGAGATTTATAATATCCCATTCCGCACTGCTCCCTCACAGGATCGCCGCTGTGCCTGGTAGATAGTGAAAAAGAGGAGGATTAGAGGGGGCAGAAGGTGTTACAGTGATTGAGCGAGCTGTAGGGTATGGAACAGGCTATCTGGAGAGGTAGGCAGATCTGCAGTGCCTAAAGCAGGTTAACGGAAGACACAGCGAAAGTTGCAGGCACTGAATAAGGCAATGGAAATAGAGAGATGGTGGTTTGTTGGTGATGGAGCTTTGTAGAGTCTAAAGGGCTTTTTGTGAGTTGCTTACAGTGATAGAAAGACTTCAATGAATGCAAATTGACAGCCAGGAAGTGTGCTAAGGTATTGGAATTCTGTTGGATGTTACAGAGTTAGAAGACTTGCAATAACTGGGGGGAGGGTAGTAGAATATAGATCATTGGGGTACGGGTGGTCTTCAAGGACCCTCAGGCCATGAGGAGGTGCAGAGAATGGGAACATTCTGAAATGGTGGCATTGTAGGAGCTGAACGAGGTGAGATGGATAAGGAGGGTGAAAAGTGTGAATTAAACACATCCAGCCACTGTAATTCATAGAGATTTTTGGAGGGGATCCTGTGCTGCAATTTGTAACAGTGATATGGAGGGATATAGATACTGAGAGGTTACAAATTTAAAAAGGAAGAGTTGAATGGTGATCAGAAGTCTAAACGGGAATAAAAACAATTTGCAAGATCAACAGCGCAGACGGGAATGGAGGAGGTGAGATATTGTGAGGAACTATAAGAGTTGTACATAGAGGAGTATGTCACCCATAAAGGGAGAGCTGCATTGTCTGTACGCAGTTACAGTGGCACATGTGGGATATGTTACAGACATGAGGAGTGTTGTAGCGCCTGCTGGAGGGGACACAGATAACAACAGTTCGAACGGCTGGTGCAGTCACTCAGGAAGGCAGCTCACTACCACCTTCTCAGGGCCAACTCCAAATCAATTTTTTAAAAATGCTGACTCAGCCAACAATGCACATGTCCATGAATGAATGAAGAAACGAAGAAATTTGTAGAAAAATCAACAAGCAGCACTGAGGTCACTCAGGAAGGCTCTTTCAGCAGCCCTTCACAAACCCGGAACCACTATTCCCTGGAAGGACAGCAATTCCAGGCGCACGGAAACACCAGCATTTCCAAGGTTCCCTCCAAGCCACGCTCCATCCTCCCACCGTGTCTGTCCCTACAACCAAAGGACTGCAATGGGTCAGGAAGGCAGCTCACCACCACCACCTTCTCCAGGGAATTACAGTTGGGAAGGTAATGATGGCTGTGCGAGTGATGACCTTATCCCATCACTGAATTTTAAAAAAGGGAAATTCACAGACTGTTCATGTTCTCTTTGTTTCCTCCATACAACCCACATTCCCAGCTAATTTTGTGTCACAAGCAAATTTGGAACATTAGATTTTGTCTGACCATCAAATACATCAAATCCATTTGAGATTAGTTGGATGTCAAGCACTAATCCATTTTCTTCCACTTAGTTTTCTGTCTGTTAAAGATTTCCCAATCCATGCCATTACATTCCCTCCAATGCCACATGTGCCAATTTTGCTTATCCACCTCTTCAGTGGGACCTTGTTAAAAGGTTTCTGAAAATCCCAAGAAACCATTCCTCCCTTTTATCTACTCTGCTGTTTACAGCCAGGCAGGTAAACAAAGCGAGCCGTGTTTATGAAATGACATCTCGCTTTCAGAACAACATACTGGCACTGTCAGAATACAGAGAGCAGATATAAAGGAGTCAGCCAGTGACAAGTGGAGTTCCACAGGGGGCAGCGTTGGGACCACACTGTACACGCTACACATTAACAGTCTGGACAAAGGATGTGAGGGGGTACCGGAAACAGATATCTCTGAAACATCCCAAGCATGAAATGCTTGTCACATGAGGAGCAGTTGGAGATTCTGGGTCTACACTCGATGAGGTTTAGGCAGCGGTGGCAGAATCTGATTCAAACGTACAGAATACTGAGGGATCTGGATAGAGTGGACGTGGGGAAGATGTTTCCCATGATTCGGAGAGACTCGGGCTCAAAGAGAGTGCTTCAGAGTGAAGGGACGCCCCTTTAGAATGGAGATGTGGTGCAATTTATTCAGCCAGAGTGCGATAATCTGTGGAACTCACTGCCTACGGGGGCTATGGATCAGAAGTAATTCAGTGTATTAACTCAGAAAGAGATAGGTTCTTGTCAGGAGTGTCGTCCTGGAAAAGAACAGCAGGTCAGGCAGAATCCGAGGATTAGGAGAGTCAACATTTCTGGCATACACCCTTCATCAGGAAAGAACTGTTGAAGGGCTTTTGCCCGAAACGTTAATTCTCCTGCTCCTTAGATGCTGCCTGACATGCTGTCCTTTTCCAGCACCATACTCTTAACTCTAATCGCCAGCATCTGCAACCCTCACTTTCGCCTGATAGATAAGTTCTTAATGAGTAAGGGGACGAAGGATTACAGGGACTAGGTAAGAGAAACAATTCCACCATAATCGAATAGTGGAATAGACTCGATGGTCCAAGTGACGTACTCCTATACCTGATCACAGAAACCCGAGAGTGTGGACAATGTCCCATGGCCACATCACCGAACCAGCACATCTTTGGACTGTGGGAGGGAGCAGGAATATCTGGGGGAAAACCAAACAGACACAGGGAGATCTCCACACTGCCAATCGCCCGAGGCTGGAATCGAAGCCTGATTCCTGTTGCTGTGAGGCAGCAGTGCTAACCACTGAGCCACCGCGCTGCCTCCATCCCATCGGGATGGGCTTACGGGACGTGCTTATTCATCTGCTTTTGAATTGTGCAGTTATCATTTCTCCAATATCGCTGACCATACATTCCAACACTTTCCTGATTAATACCATCACTTCTTGGTTTCAGATAGACTGCAGAAAGCAACATCACAAAGTAATTTGGGAATTCTCGTGTATAAATCTCAGAACGGTGGTACACAGGGTCAGCAGATCATGGAAAGGGCAAATGGAATGCTGGGGTTGACTCCAAAGTGAATGGAGAACAACAATAGGGAAGGCTTGTAATAACTATAGAGGGTTCCAGTCTGCTCACAATGAAAATACAGTGAACAGGTTTGGTTCCCTATCTAGAGGGAAATGTTCTTACATTGGAGGCAGCCCAGCGAAAGTTCAACAGACTGTCACTTAAAAATGGAGGAATGCTGCTGAGAAAAGGTGGACAAGGTTGAAATTGAACTCATGAGAATTTAGAAAATGAGGCAAATTTACTGATACATCGAAGATCTTTGGTCTTCTTACGGGATCTGTACTGAGACATTGTTTCCCTGAGCAAGGATCTGTAACCGAAGATAAAGGGAAATATATGCACTCGGGAAGCTTACTGAGAAAAGGAAGGTTGTAGAGACTGGACGATGTTACAGATTTGGGGTGGTTTGAGGTCACTGTTGGTGGTTAGAGATCAGACAGGTTGTTGGGAATAAAAATGTCACAGAGAGGTACAGTCCTGAAGGAGTTACAAAGAAGGGGGGTGACATTTGGGGCTGTAGGGAGAGTTGGAGAGCCTCGGCAATACACTGATAAGGATGTTCATTGGTTGTGCAGGCGTTTACAGAGTTAGGAAGGTTCGAAGGGCCTGGATCAGTTCAAAGCCAAGGAAAATTGTAAGGATTGGAGGATCCACAGATACTAAGGATTATAAGGCTGCAGGACGTTCAGAGAGTTAGTGAGGGCTGTGAAAACAGGTTTACAGCATTTCCATTCATCACACGGAGATGTGGAATGCTGTTATGGAGGAGGTTACAGAAATTGAGAGGGTTGTAGATGTTGGAAGATATTACAAAGAGAGTTACAAAGCTGTAGTATTTGAGGAGGTTACGGGAGTAGGATGAGTTGATGGATTGGAAACTGCTTCAGGTATTAAATATGCTGCAAGGGATCAATAACCTTCGATCGATCAGGGGGGGTTGGAAGGTCTGAAAAAGAAAGAACGAGAATTGCAGGGATTGAAGAGTCTCACAGAGATGGGGAGTAACATAGGAGTTATAACATGAGATGAGATGTAGGCAATAGAGTCAGGGAAGATACAGGGCGATCTGAAGGGACTATAGGTGATCAAAACGACAGTGAGGCTTCTCAGTGTAGGATTGGGGCAGTTTACGCTGACAGGGAGTATTTTATGGAATGTTGCTATTTATAGAGACTAAGTGACTTGTACAGAATTGAGCCACTAACAGAGATATGGAACTCTGCAGTGAATGATATCAGATGCTGACGTTCTGGAGGTTACCTCAATGGGAAGGCTGGAGAGTGTGGCAGAGCTGACAGACACAGGAACAGCAATAAGGCCTGGAGACACTTACACAATTAGAGAGCATTGCACAAATTGGAGGAGATTCCTGCAGTAGGGAGGGTTGTAGGGGAGGGTGATGTTTACACAGACGGGAGGGGTCAGAACTGGAGAAAGTGATGGGGATGACTGGATGGATGGAGATATTGGAGGATAGGACGTCATATCACAAAGAGTTACAGATACAGGGGGATTTTTGGGACAGATAAACGGTAAGCAAAGGGAGAATTCCCAAGTCAGACAAAGAAAGAGTAGCCCTGAGAGATGGGGAATAAAATAACTGCTGGAGCAGTTACATAGTTGGTCTGACAGATGGGAGTGGTACAGCTGCTGGAGCAGGTGACAGATATAAGGAGGGCTCTGGAGGCTGGTGTAGATTGCAGAGACATGGTGGACTGTGAATGTCAGTGAAGGTTTCAGTGTTTGAAGTGGATTCAGTGTGTGGGCTAATATCACAGAGGCAGGCGCCGCCATAGTGATTGGAGGAGAACATAAACGGAGGGATGCTATAGGATATGATGTTCCAGAGATAAGGAGTGTTCCAGCGACTAACGGAAGTTACAACGATAGGCGTGGTTATCGGGCTGCAGGAGAAATCAGATTTGGAGGGTTGGAGAGGCTCAAAGAGATTGGACAGTTGGGGAGTATTCCACGGTTTGAGAAAATTCCAGTGATTGATGGTAGTGTAGTTTAGGAGAAAGTGAGGATTGCAGATGCTGGAGATCAGAGCCGAAAATGTGCTGCTGGAAAAGCGCAGCCGGTCAGGCAGCATCCAAGGAGCAGGAGAATCGACGTTTCGGGCATGAGGCCTTCTTCAGGAATAGTGTAGTTTACACAGTTAGTGGGGATAGTGGGGACTGACAGTGATACAGAGCCAGAGAGTGCTACACAGAAATTAGGAAATCAGAATCAAGAGTGTGTTGCTGCCTGACACACTGTGCTTTTCCAGCATCTGAGGATCAGGAACATTTTGGACCGGAGCCCTTCATCAGGAATGAGTAGTAGGGAAAGGATGGTGTACAGAGATAGGGAGGAACTGGAAGAATGTACTACGATACTGAGGTTTGTGGTGATGGTTTGTGCGATTGGATGAAGTTTGTAATATAGAGGGGTGTAGACACTGAATGTTTCTTCAGACTGAAGGAGGTTACAGAAAGTGAGAGCTGTAGGGACTGGGCTTGGATACAGCCACAAAGAGGATGTTTCATGTACATGGATGTAGCTTTAGTGACCACATTTAGTTACAGAGATAGGAAGGCTGATAGTGACTGCAGGGGTTAGAGTGATGGGGCAGTGTCGTGACGAGAGAAGGTCTCAGCGATAGAGGAGATTGCAGACATTGGGAGGGTTCTTCTGGCTTCAGGACACTGTAGACAGGGAGGGCTGCCGGGATAGGACCAGGTTACACACGCAGGAAAGGCTGGAGAGACTGGAGGAGTTTATAGAGATAGGGAGATCTGTAAGGATGGTGGATGATTAGAGGTGTGTAGGATGGGAGGCAGGAATGTTATAGGGATTGAAGGTTACAGTGATATCATGTGATGTAGGGGCTGGAGGAGGTTACACAAAGGGTCAAGGCTGGAGGATGTTACAGAGACAGGGTGGGCTGGAGGTATTGTGCAAGAAGACAGAAAGAGAGATTATTATAATGACGGGAGGAGGAGATTCCTGAGATTTGGCATGTCATCCAGTCTGGAGCATTTTACAGTCACCGGGAGATAGTCAGCATTGAAGTAGGTTTTAAATTTGCAGAGGGATTGTAGGGAGGGGGTGAGGTTACAGAGATTGGAACTGTTCTCAGAGTTAGAAGCATTCAAGGCACTAGCTCAGTTTTACTGAGGGGTCTGTTTCCTTGCCATATGACTCTATGGTGCGACAACAGAGAATGTTGGAGTGTAAAGGAGATCAAAAATATCCCAGGCTTCAATAGCACCTTCTCGTAGTCGACCTGCTTTCCCCTCCATTGTCCAGATGCTCACTATGACAGCATAGGCCTGGATTGATAACTGTGACACTCCTGATGCTGTCTCAGACAGGCTCAGAACAGCAGAACTGAAAGTAATCCTCTCACAAGGGATGGGGATTGAGCCTGGGAGCTTCATGCTCTGTGTTCACCCTTCAGCACTGTATCTACGTCATGTCTTGAGGGCTGATGTTTTGATCTATTTAAATGCTCTCTGCTCAGTTCCCTGTGAATGATCTTACCTCACTGCAGGATTTATTGAGGACTCCAGATCACCCTTACCTTTGTCTCTCTGGCCGACCAACCATCTTCAATGTGGTGATTGATGAGACACCCAGCAGTTGGGAAGTCTATTGAGTCAGGAACTTCCTGATTACCTAGATGAAATAGAGAAATAGAGAGAATGGGAAATTAGACTGATGCAGTGAGGGTTACACAGGGAGAATGGTACTGAGTGCCACAGAGATCTGGCAAATCCCAGTCTCCACCCCTGGCCTGTGCTGCTGCGTCTCTCTGGAGTGGAGAATTCTGTTGTATCAGGATCTGGAGTAGCTGCAAGATTGACAGACAGCAATTAGACCCACACAGTGAGGGATACCAAATGGAGAGATACTGAGAAATATCACCAGCGTTCAGGAATGATTTCAGGTTCAAGCAATGGGCATGATGAAAGGTTTTTGATTCATGGTGCAGTAGGATCAGTACTCAGTGACGTTTGAGCTACGAGTGGGAGAGGTGATGGCCTCGTGTTATTCTCACTAGATTGTTCATCCAGAATTTAATACCGGTGTCCGCTATAACCATCTAACTGCTTAATATCCTTTAAGGAAGGAAATCTGTTGTCGCTAGCAGGTCTGGCCTACATGTGACTCCAGACGCAGAGCAAGGAGGTTGACTCTCAACTGACCCTGAAATGATCCAGCAAGCCACTCAGCTCAAGGGCAGCTCGGGGTGGGAAATACACACTGGCCAGCCAGAGAGAGCAACATCCCCCGAGTGAATTAAAAATCAATGCTGCTGGGAGCGGTGTCCTAGCCAATCATGTCGGTCGGTTTATGGACAGGACTTTAAACTGACATGAAGGATGCAGGGACAGGGTTCAGGTGGAAGGAGCTTTCCAAATCCAAATATAAATGGGTGAAGCATCGCAACAGCATGGGATGTAGCTGAAGACAACTAGAAAGGAGCAGGATAGGGCAGATTTTCACTAAAACTGTAGATCAGTGAATGAGGCTGTGACAGGAAATTCTGGGAAAAAGTCAATAACAATGTTCTTTCTTTGGAATGGACAAAGTATCTTCAATAAGGTAGATGGACTTGTGCCACAGAGATAAATAAGATTTGGTCACCAAAATATTTGGAGAAACAAAAGGTGGAACCTAAATATTCAATTCCACACATCCTTGAGGGGTCTCAGGCAGAATGGGAGTGCAGGATGGGTAACCCTGACAGTAATGGGTAACAAACGGATTACAGAGAAAGCATTTGGTCTCAGATTATGCAGCTAAATCGGCCTGAATGCAAATTCTGGACAACACGTGTCAAAAACACAAGCAGGAGAATGTTTTTTAGGATGCCTAGCAGCATTTCATTGCTCAACACTGTTACAAGTTCGAATGAATTCCTGTGTAATGCAAAGGCACTGTGATAATTTTGGGAAACTTCAATCTTTGGAATATTTTTGTCAGTGTTTCTTTGAATAACATATTATGCAAATGGCCAGGGACGTGACTATCTCAGATCGACCGTTGGGTGATGACGCTAAGTGAAGGAGTATTATTACAATGAGATATACTCTGGGAAATTGTAGCATAATGGAAGTCAGCGAGATGATGGATTTTTAAAGTGACCATAAAGCATACCTTACAACCACAACCAAAACCATTTATGTGTGTTTGAGAGGAGAACTGACCAAGGTAAACAGGGGAAACAGTGAAATGTGTGGCTGTAAATGGACAGTGGAAAACATTTACAGTCATAGAGATGCACAGCACAGAAACAGGGCCTTCGGTCCAACTCATCCACGCCACCCATATATCCTAACATAATCGCGTCTTATTTGCCAGCACTTGGCCCAAATCTCTCTCAATTCTTCCTCTTGGCATGCCCATCCAGATGCCTTCTAAATGCAGTAATTGCACCAACCTCCACCACTTGCTCTAGCTGTTCATTCCATACGCACATCACCCTCTGCCTGTAAAAGTTGTCCCTTAGGTTCTTTTTATATCTTTCTCTTCTCATCATGAACCTAGGTTGCCGGGTTCTGGACTCCACTATCTCATGGAAAAGACCGTGTCTGTTAAACCTATCCATACCTCTCTTATAAACCTCTATACAGTCTCCCCTCAGCCTCAAATATTCCCAAACATTTTAACCTCTCCCTGTAGCTCAAATCATCCAATCCTGTCAAAATCCTTGTAAATATTTTCTGAAACCTTTCAATTTACACAACAACATTCCGATCAGGAGGAGACAGGAACTGCATGCAATATTCCACAAGTGGCTCATCCAATGTCCTGTACAGCCAGAACATGACCTCCCAACTCCTCTACTTAATGCTCTGATCAGTAAACGCAACCATACCAAACACCTTCTTCACTATCCTATCTACCTCTGACTCCACTTACAAGGAGCAATGAACCTGTATTCCAAAGTTTCTTTGTAGAGCAACACTCACCAGGAACATACCATTAAGCACGTAAGTCATGCTAAGATTTGCTTTCCTAAAACGCCGCACCTCTCATTTATCTAAATGATGCTCCATCTGGCACACCTCAGCCCATTGGCCCATTTGATCCCGTTGTAATCTGAGGTAACCTTTTTCGCTATCCACAACACCTCCAATTTTGATTTCATCTGCAAACTTACTAACTACACCTCCTATGTTCACATCCAAATCATTTATATAAATAACAAAAATAGTGGATCCACCACCGATTCTTGTGACACTCCACTCGTCACAGGCCTCCAGTCTGAAAAACAACCCTCCACCACCACCCTCTGTCTTCTACATTTGAGCCAGTTCTGTATCCAAATGGATGGTTTTCCCTGTATTCCATGAAATTTAACCTTGCTCACCAATCTCCCATGTGGAAACTTTTCAAGCACTTTATTGAAGTTGTATCGCTCACATCGACAGCTCTGCCCTCATCAATCCTTTTTGTTACTTCTTCAAACACCGAAATCAATTTCTTGGGACATGTTTTCCCACGCACAAAGCAATGCTGACTATCTCAAATTAGAAACTCCCTTTTCAAATACATGCAAATTCTGTCCTTCATGATTCCCTCCTTCAACGTGTCCACCACTGACATCAGGCGAACCGGTCTGTAGTTCCTTGGCTTTTCCTTACCATCTTGCTTAAACAGGGGCACTACGTTAGCCAACCTCCAGTTTTCTGGCACCTTACCTGTGACTATCGATGAAACAAATATTTCAGCACAGGGCACAGCCATCACTTCCCTAGCTTCTGACAGAGGCCTAGGGAACACCTGGTCAGGTCCTGGTAAGGCCCTAGAGAGTGTTGCTGAACCAAGAGACCTTGGAATGCAGGTTCATAGCTCCTTGAAAGTGGAGCCACAGGTAGATAGTATAGTGAAGAATGCGTTTGGTATGCTTTCCTTTATTGGTCAGAGTACTGAGTGCAGGAGATGGGAGGTCATGTTGCGGCTGTACTGGACATTGTTTAGGGAACTGTTGGAATATTGCATTTAATTCTGGCCTCCTCCTATAGAAAGATGATGCTAAACTTGAAAGTGTTCAGAAAAGATTGACAAGGATACTGGAGGATTTGAGCTATAGGGAGAGATGAAAAGGCTGGGGCTGTTTTCCCTGGAATTTCGGAGACTGAGGAGTGGCCTTATATAGGTTTACAAAATTGTGAGGGGGATGGACAGGATAGACAAAGCATTTTCCCTGGGGTGGGGTAATCAAGAACTAGAGAGCATAGGTTTAGGGTGAGAGGGGAAAGATATAAAAGAGTCCTAAGGGGCAACTTTTTCACACAGAGCGTGGTACATGTATGGAATGAACTGTCAGAGGAAGTAGTGGAGGTTGGAACAAGTGCAACATTTAAGAGGCATTTGAATGCATATATGGATAGGAAGGTTTTTGATGAATATGGGCCAGGTGCTGGCAGGTGGGACGAGATTCGGTTGGAAGATCTGGTTGGCATAGACGGTTGGACTAAATGATACTTTTCCATGTTGTACATCTCTATGATTCTAAGACTTGATAAGGTCCTGCGGATTTATTCACCCTTCTGGTTTTCAAGACATGCAGCACCTCGTCCTCTGTAAATGGACATTTTGCAAGTTGACACCATGTATTTCCCTACATAGAACATAGAACATTAGAGCGCTGTACAGGGCCTTCGGCCCTTCTGCCCTGTCATACTAATCTGAAGCCCATCCCACCTGCACTATTCCATTTCCGTCCATATGCCTGTCCAATGACGACTTAAATGCACATAAACTTGTCGAAACTACAATCTTTGCAGGCAAAGCATTCCATGCCCTTACTACTCTAAGTAAAGAAACTACCTCTGACATCTGTCTTATACCTATCTCCCTTCACTTTACAGTCCCCTTTCTGTTTGTCGTTCCCAAACTTGGAACAAGGCTCTTCCTATACACGCTATATAACCCGCTGATTATCTTGTATGTCTCTATTGAGTCACCTCTCAACCTTCTTCTGTCTAATATGAAAAGCGTCAAGGCCCTCAGATTTTCCTCGTAAGACATTCCTTCTATTCCAGGCAACATCCCATTAAATCTCCTCTGCACACTTTCCAACGCTTCCACATCCTTCTTATAATGCGGTGACCAGAACTGTACAAAATACTCCAAGTGTAGCCGTACCAGAGCTTTGTACAGCTCTAGCATAATGTCCTGGTTCCGGAACTCAATCCCTCTATTAATAAAGGCCGAAACACTGTATGCCTTCTTAACAAACCTGTCAATCTGGATGGCAACTTTCAGGGATCTGTGTACATGGACACCGAGATCTTTCTGCTCAGCTGCACTCCCAAGAATCTTACCATTAGCTCAGTACTTTGCATTCTGATTACTCCGTCCAAAGTGTATCACCTCACACTTGTCCACATTAAACTCCATTTGCCACCTCTCAGCCCAGCTCTGCATCCTATCTATGTCTCTCTGCAACCTACTACATCCTTCGGCACTATCCACAACTCCACCGACCTTATTGTCGTCCGCAAATTGACTAACCCTCCCTTCTAAGCCCTCATCCAGGTCATTTATAAAAATGATGAACAGCAGTGGACCCAACACCGACCCTTGCGCTACGCCACTAGTAACTGGACACCAAGATGAACATGTTCCATCAACTACAACCCTCTGTTTTCTTTCAGCTAACCAATAACTGCTATGTGTCCCACAACCCCATGCCTTCACATTTTGTGTAATAGTCTACGGTGGGAAACCTATCGAAAGCCTTGCTGAAATCCAGTTCCACCACATCAACCGTTTCACTCTCATCTACCTGTTTGGTCACTTTGTCAAAAAAGTCAATAAGATTCGTTCGGCACGACCTATACTTCACAAAACCGTGCTGACTGTCCCTGATCAGCTTATTCTTCTCTAGATGGTTATAAATCCTATCTCTTTTAACCTCTGCCAACACTTTACCAACAACTGAATTGAGACTCAGTGGTCTGTAATTACCAGGGTTGTCTCTACTACCCTTTTTGAACAAGGGAACCACATTTGCTAGCCTCCAGTCCTCAAGCACTATTCTATAGATAATGATGATTTGAAGGTCAATGCCAAAGGCTCGGCAACCTCTTAACTTGCTTCCCAGAGGATCCTAGGATAGATCCCATCCGGCCCAGGGAACTTGTCTATTTTCACACTCTGCAGTATTTCTAATACCTCTTCCTTGTGAACCTCAATCTCTTCGAGTCTAGATGCAAGTATCTCTGTATCTTCCTCGCCAACAGTTTAATTTTCTATTGTGAACAATGTCGAAAAATATTTATTTAGTGCTTTCCCTATCTCCTCTGACTCCACACACAACTTCCCAAAATTATCCTTGATTGGCCCTAATTTAACTTTCGTCATTCTTTTATTCCTGACATACCTGTGGAAAGCCTTCGGGTTAACCCTGATCCTATCCACCAACAACTTCTCATAACTCCTCCTGGCTCATCTGAGCTCTCTTTTTAGGTCTTTCCTGACTTCCTTGGAATCTTCAAGAGCCCTGAGTTTTCACATTTTGTTCTAATATAAGTCATCTTCTTCGTCTTGACCAGGTATTCCACTTCCTTAGTAAACCACGGCTCACGTGTTCTATATCTTCCTCCCTTCCTGAGAGGTACATACTTATCTAGGACACACAGGAGCTTTTCCTTGAATAAGCTCCACATTTTTAATGTGCTCATCCCCTGCAGTTTCCTTCTCCATTCTCCGCTTCTGAAATCTTTCGTAATTGCATTGTAATTTCCTTTCCCCAAGCTGTAACTCGTTCTCAGTGGAGTACGCCTATCCTTTCCATCACAAAAGTAAACCTGACAGAATTGTGATCGCTATCTCCATTGTGGTCATCTACTTCCAAATCAAACACCTGACCAGGCTCGTTACCCAGTACTAAATCTAAAGTGGATTTGCTCCTTGTAGGCCTGCCTACATACATCCTTGTGCCTGTAACTGCTCCATCCCTCCCAATCTCCCCATCTCCATGAACTCCTGTAGACCCTACAGCTCTCCACATTTCTGTAACACCTGGTGGCTCTATGGTCCTCCCTCCCTGTGAAACCACCTCCAGTCCCCACACCCCTCCCAGTCTGGGACGGCTGCTCCAGATCAGACCATTGCTGTCTCAGTTACCTCCTGCCAATCTGAGCACACCTTCCTATTTGTGCCTCTTCATTCAGATCCCATCTCTCCAGCTTTTGGAAACCTCTTTGTGCCATTATTACCCTCCCTATTTAGAACGAGGAACAGTGCAGCACAGCCCAGGCCCTTCGGCCTTAATTTTCTGCTGACCTTTTATCCTACAGACCCTACATTTTACTATCACCAATTTGGCTCTCTAAGAATTGCTTAAATGTCACAAATGTATTGGAATCTGCTACTACTGTTGGCAGTGCATTCCACGCACCTGCTACACGATGTGTAAAGAACCCACCTCTGACATCGCCTATAAACCTTCCCCCAATCACCGTCAATTTATGCCACCTCGTTATTTCCATTTTTGCAATGGGAAAGGTATCTGGTTATCGAGTCTATCTAAGTCTCAACTCATCTCGTTCACCTCTATCAAGTCACATCTCATTCTTTTTAATTCCAATGAAGAAAGCCCTAACTCCCTCAGACTTTCTTCATAAGGTCTGCCCTCCAGTCCAGGCAACATCCTGATAAATCTCCTCTGCACTCTCTCTAAAGCTTCCACATCTTTCTGATAATGAGGCAATCAGAATTGAACGCAACATATCAAGTTTTACCCAACCAGGGCTCGATAAAGCTGCAGCATAACCTCGTAGCTCTAAAACTCAATCCCCCTGCTAATGAAAGCCAACAAACCACATGCCTTCTGAACAAGGTAATGAACTTGAGTAGCAACTTTGAGGTACCAATGGACGTGGACCCCAAGATTCTTCTGTTCCTCCACACTGTCAAGAATCCTGTCTTTCTCCCTGTAAATGCTCTCAGCGGAATCCTTCAATCTTAAAATCTCCCTATCTTGATAACTTGTTCCAGTCCCTCCAACACTCATAAACTGGGACTCTTCAAATCCCGAAAATCCTCCTTACCTCTGTAACCTCCTTTATTAGTATCTTCCCTCAAAATTACTGAAAACTCTCTTTGCCACAGCAATACTCATGATATCTGCATAACTCTCCAGAATGGCTGTGCACAGCTTCAGGTTCCAAGGCTGGGAATAATCTGAAGATCACTTCCGTTGAGGTCCTGCTTTTTAACTTCTTACCTAACTCCTGACATTCATTTCACAGGACCCCATCCCATTGTCTACCACTATCATGTGGACCGATGTGCACAATGATCTCTGGCTACTCACCCTCCCCTTCAAAATATTCAGTAACTGCTCAGAGACAACCTTGACCCTAGCACCCGGAAGGCAGCACACCATCCTGGGATCTCTTCTGCAGCCAAAGAAAGTCCAGTCTGTCCCCCTCACAGCGGATTCTCCTATCAGTATCACTGTCATTAGAGAGGATCTGGCAAACATAGACTGAGAGGACTATTTGCAGTTGGGTCTATATTTGGAAAGTGGGAGTTTGTTAAAGTGATACAGTGAGAATTCAGGGCCAGTGTGTTGAAGGAATAGTAAAGGCAGAAAGTACAGCGAATACTGATCAAATGATATCTTGAGTTTGATAAAGAAAATACAGTGCAATAAAAAAAGGTGAAGCCAATCACAAGTATAGGGAGTGCAAGGGGATCCATAGAAATGAGGGACAAATAATGGCCATAAAATATCCTTGTCAAATAATATTAAGGAAAAGTCACAAGGTACTTTATCAGTACAGTTATAATAAAAGGCCACCTGAGGTAAGAGTGACGTCTGTTAGAAACCAAAGGGACAAACTATGCATGGAGCCAGAGGAAGTAGGTGAAGTCTTCAATGAATATTTCCCATCCGCATTTACACAGGGGAAAGACATTGTAGCCAGGGATTTCAATTGGAATGGTGAAGTCCTCGAACATGTTAAGATCAATAAAGAGGAGGTATTAAATATTTTCACAGGCATAAAGGTGGAGAAATCCCCAGATCCCAATGAAATTTTTCCCAGGCTGCTATGGGAGGTAAGGGAGGAGATTGCTGGGGCCGTGGTGGACATATATAATACTTTGCTGGACACAGGTGAAATGCTGAATGACTGTAGGATCGCTAATGTGGTTCCTTTATTCAAGAAGGGAGGCAGGAGTAGGCCAGGTAATTACAGAGCAGATAGTCTGACAGCAGGGGGCTGTGGAAATTATTGGCACAATTCTGAGTTTAAATCAACACTTGCAAAGTAAGGATCATCTTGGCTCAATCATCAGAGATTTGGTACAGGAAGATACTGCCTGAGAAATTCAGTGGACCTTTTTGAAATGGTGTCTATTGAGGAGAGCAGTGCAGATGACGTGGTTTACATGGAGTTGAATAAGGCCTTTGATGAGATCCCACATGGTAGGCTAGTCCAAAGGTAAAGAGCCATTGGGTTCCAAGGCAAGTTGGCAAATTGGATACACAATTGGTGGATAGACTTCTTCGTGTTTGAAATTCTTTCACCGGTGGGTTTACCACAGGGATCTGTGCAGGAACCACTGCTGGTTATTCTGTGCGTTAGCAACTCTGATGTGAAAGCAGAAGGTATTAATAGTCGGTTTGTAGATGACATGAAAGGTGAGGGTGTTGTTCACAGTGAGGGAGATGTTCTCAATCTACAGTCTGATGTCGATCAGATGATAATCTGAGGTGGATTTAGGAGTGATCGAAATGAGGTAATACCCGGTGGGAGGAATGATAAGCGAAGAACAGACATAATGAATGGTAGATACTTGTAGAGTACTGAGAAGCACAGGGAACTTGGTGGATAAGTCCAAAGATATCTGGAGGTGTCAGCACAGGGTGGGGAATGGACCTGTGAGTGGGATTGGGACCGACATCATGGTGGGGCAAATTGCTGGAGCCGCTTGAGAGGATATAAACTAATCTAGCAGGGTGTTCGACCTTAAACTGTCATAAAGCCAGATAGAAGTTTGAGGTTGGTACACAAGTCCAAGTGAGCAATTTCAACAGACAAGACAGGCCAGAACATAGCAGGGAATAGGTAAAAAAAAAGGTTAAACTAAAAATGATGAATTCAGGGGATGGATGGGAATATGGGACTGGGAGATTATAGTTATTACAGAAATACCATTGAGGGAGGGACAGGATTGTCGGCTCAATGTTTCAAGGTACAGAGACCAGAGGAAGTATCGAAGGGGAGGCAAGAGAAGGAAAGAAGCGTGGGTGTGGGTTTTGATTACATGAAACATCACAGCAGTACTTCGAGAGGATATACATGTGAGATCGCCCACTGTTTTGGTGGAAATCTGAAATAAGAATGAATCATCACTTTGTTACTAGTGTACTGACCCTGGATAGCCAGTGGCAGACTGAGGAACAAATATGTCGAGAGATCTCAAATTTCAATAATAATAATAATAAGGCTGTAATGTAGGCGGGTTTAAACTTTCTAAACCGAGATTGGCACTGCCACTATTCAACGTTAGGGAGGGAGTAATTTGGTAATTGTGTTCCAGAAAATGCCCAAACAGTATGTAAGTGGCCCAACTCGAGAAAGATGCAAACTCTAACCTCCCCTTGGGAAACAAGGTAGGGAAAGGAAATGAGATGTTAGTGGGAAATCATTTTGCCAAAGGGACTACAACTCTATTAGTTTGTAAATAGCGATGGAACAGGACAAGCCTGGTCCAAAAGTTCAAGTTATAAAATGGGACATCAATCATAATAGTATTAGCCATGAACTTTCAAAAGGTGATTGGGGAGTCTCTTTGCAGAGAAAGAGAAGTCTGGCAATTGAGAATATTTTAGAAAGGAGATAAGTTGAGTATTCAGTGCCAGCATATTCCTGTTAGTGAGCGGGTCAATGCAGTCAGCATTTAGAAACACTAGTTGACTGTTCAGGCTCCGGGCAAGAAAAGGGGGCAAATGTCAGGTATAGCTACGTGGATCAGGGGAATCCCTGACGAGCATAGGGGCAGTAGTAATATACTTTGGGTAGATATCAGGAATGCAGAAACAATACATGAAATACACTCGGCAGAGAAGGATAAGAGGAATCGA